>NW_026778969.1:0-75000 GCF_030144855.1 Hypanus sabinus | reverse complement strand
CACCTCAACTGTTTTCCCTTTTCCATTGATGCAGCCTGTCTGGACCTTCAGCATCTGCAGATTTTCTTGTGTTTGGGGTTGGAAGGAGTTTGTCACTGCGGGGGTTTCCTCCCGGGGCTCTGGTTTCCTCCCACATTCCTATATCACTAGGGTGCACAGTACTGTAGTAATACACTGTACTTCTGCCACAATTAACCACCTATTGAGTGATGATAAACCCGATTCTGATCTGGGTCTCTACTGTGGACTGAGAGTTGGAAGGGCGCAGGGAGAGGGGGATCATGGTTGGGAAAAGGGGAAGAGAGAGGGGAGGGAGCGGGAAGCACCAGAGAGACTCTGTAATGATCAATAAACTGATTGTTTGGGAATCAAATGTCCTTGCCTGGCATCTCAGGGCTGGGTGTTCCTGCACTCCTGCCCCTGGCACTCCTTCTCTGCCACCTGTCCCACACCCCTCCTGTGGCACTCCTCGTCACCATTCCCAACATCCTTTGCTCTGGGCAGATTTACAAACTCACTCTCCGCTCCACGTTGACAAATACAGTACTGTGCTAAAGTCTGAGGCACCCTGGTTATATATACGTGCCTATGCTTTTTGCACAGAACTGTACGGCCTTGGGACGTGGCTGGAAAGCAGAGCTTCGAGAGGAGAATGTAGAGCTGGCAGCAGAATGGAACCTGGGTGACTGGTTCTCCTCGCTGCCGTGCCACCATCTTGATGCTTGTACGTGGAGTGCTCTTCTTCTTACGCCCAGTCTTCCCCGGATGTAAAGCTTATCTTAAGATCCTTCCTCTCCCAGGAATGAGGCCAGCATTTCTGTAGCTCTCATCTTTTTACAGGGTGGGTTTTCTAGCCCCATGCCCAACCCTCCTCCTTTCACAGCCAGGCTTGGGACCGTCCATGGTGGAGTTAATGTCGGGCATTCCTTGCTGACATCCAGACCACTTTAATGAAAGCTATTTCGAGGAGTTTATTACTCATTCTGGGTGCTCTAGTCTTCTCCCACATGCCAAAGGCATAGGGACTAGAGGTTTGTGAATGAACAAAGGGACCTTGGGGTTCAAATCCATCTCTCAAGGTCGCTGTGCAGGTTGATAGGGTAAATAAGAAGGCCTATGGGATGCTAGGCTTCATTAACAGGGGGATTGAGTTCAAGAGTAGAGAGGTCACATTGCAACTCAACAAATCTCTGGTGAGACCGCACTTAGAGTATTGTGTTCAGTTCTGGTCACCTCATTATAGGAAGGATGTGGAAGCTATGGAGAGGGTGCCGAGGAGATTTACCGGGATGTTGCCTGGTTTGGAGAACAGGTCATATGAAGCAAGGTTAGCAGAGCTGGGACTTTTCTCTTTGGAGTGTAGAAGAATGAGAGGGGACTTGATAGAGGTCTACAAGATTACGAGAGGCATAGATAGGGTGGATAGTCAGTACCTGTTTCCCAGGGCACGAATAGCAAACATCAGAGGGCATATGTACAAAATTAAGGGAGGGGAGTTCAGGGGAGACATCAGGGGTAAGTTTTTTACACAGAGGGTTGTGAGTGCCTGGAATGACTTGCCAGGGATGGTGGTGGAGGCTAAAACATTAGGGGTATTTAAGAGCCTCTTGGACAGGCACATGGATGAAAGAAAAATGGAGAGTTATGGGGTAGTGTGGGTTCAGTACATTTTTTAAGGATTATATGGGTCAGCACAACATGGAGGGCTGAAGGGCCTGTACTGTGCTGTAGTGTTCTATGGTCTATGGTTAATTGGTCACATGGGTGTCATTGGTGGGCTGAAAGGACCTATTATTGTCCTATATCTGTAAGTAAAATTAAATTTAAAATGGGGAAAAAAACAAATGATTCAGAAAATGTGCAGTTAGACAGAAAATGATGGAAATACCCAAATGATGGAAATGTCTGATCGAATCCTATGGCCGTCTCTCTCGATCTTCTCTTCTCCACATCTCCCGCCAAAAGACCATGAACCCCACCAGGGTCAGTCATAAATTTCTCTCTGCCCAGCTCTTTCGAGCATCTCCTCCCCAATTCCACCATCCTGATTGGCTGACGTAACATTCTTAAGTTGAATATCATAGTCCCTTATCTTTAGCCAAAACCAAAACATTCTACCAGCAGGACACACTGATTTTACAGAAAGCTACTAAATGAAATACCCTACAGAATTAGCAGTAGAAAGATTAACCAGGGCACTACACTGGTAAAACCTGAGGTTTGGAGATAGCCACGTATGCTCATTTGTCAATTGCTCTGAACTTTTGGACTATTCTAGTAGTGTTTATTATTGTGGCTTTCTGGAAATTTACATAAATATTGCTGTGTCAGCCAAATTGTTTAATGTTATTGTGTAGTGCCTTTGGGATGTCACCTGTTGTAGATATTACTACTGGGACAATGTGTACCCTGTTCATCTTCCTTAGTCTTTCAATTTCCTCTTTTAATTCAGCACATTTCTGGTGTTTCTCAGTTAATTGATTTCTGTTATATGTGTTATGTTCTATGATTGTCTTTCTGTGTGGTGTTTTTGTGCTATCGAAACTATATGTGCTGTTTGTGATTGTTGACCCTGGAGGAACACTTTCGCTTGGCTGTATTCATATATGGTTGAATGGCAATTAAATATGAACTTTGAATTTAACTTATTATCATTATTAATGTCCATATTTGGTGGCACAGAGTAAAACTTTGCTATCATTCCAGATCAGTTCATCACATCAGTAAATCAGTACTGCAAAAGCAATAATAGAATGCAGAATGAAGTTGCAGAAAAGTGCAGTGCAGATCGATAATCAGTTGCGAGGTAGCTAGTGAGGTCAAGAATACATGTTATTGCACTAGGGGACTGATTGCTAGTCCTACGAATCTGTCCCTGAGCCTGATGGAATGTGCTTTCAGGCTTTTGTATCTTCTGCCCAGTGGGATGGAGGAGAAGAGAGAATCTCCAGCGTTGGAGAGGTCTTTGATTATGCTGGCTGCTTTACTGAGGGAGTAAAAAGTACAAGTGTCATGGTAACCGCTCTGTCCGAGACCTGAAGAAACTGCACGGGGTTGTGGACGCAGATTAGCACCTGGGACTTTAAGGCTATGGTCCAATTACTGGCCCACCATGTTGTGCCAACCTTTTAATCTACTGTAAAATCAATCTAGCCCTTTCCTCCTGCATAGCTCTCTATCTTTTTATCATCCATGTGCCTAGCCGAGAGTTTCTTAAGTGTCCCTAATGTATCTGCCTCTACCACCACCCCTGGCAGTGCGTTCCATGCACCCACCACTCTGTGGGAAAACCTACCTCTGGCATTCCAACTATGTCTCCTTATATTAAACATTTCTACCCTGTCTCTAGCTATTCATTCGATCTCTTATACGCCTCTATCAATCCTCCTTTGCTTCAAGGAGAAAAGGACAAGAAAAGCCCTTGCTCACTCAACCTATCTTCATAGGACATGTCCTCTGGTCCACGCAGCATCCTGGTAAAGTTCCTCTGCACCCTCTCCAAAATTTCCTCCTACATTCCAAAGACGTATGGTTAGTAGGATAATTGGTTATGTTATATCTCTCAATAAATAACTAAACAAGAAACATGTAAAGGAAACTCAACATAAATATTCAATTATTTCCAGAAGGAACCAAAGTCTGACATTCAGTGGTTGGTAAGTTGATGGAGAAGATCCTGAGAGGCATCTGGAACATTTGGAGAGGCATAACGTGATTAGGAATAGTCAGCATGGCTTTGTGAGAGGCAGGTTGTGCCTTACGAGCCTGATTGAATTTTTTGAGGATGTAACTAAACACATTGATGAAGGAAGAGTAGTAGATGTAGTGTATATGGATTTCAGCAAGGCATTTGATAAGGTACCCCATGCAAGGCTTATTGAGAAAGTAAGGAGGCATGGGATCCAAGGGGACATTGCTTTGTGGATCCAGAACTGGCTTGCCCACAGAAGGCAAAGAGTGGTTGTAGGCAGGTCATATTCTGCATGGAGGTCGGTGACCGGTGATGTGCCTCAGGGATCTGTTCTGGGACCCTTATTCTTTGTGATTTTTATAGATGATCCGGATGAGGAAGTAGAGGGATGGGTTAGTAAATTTGCTGATGACACAAAGGTTGGGGGTATTGTGGATAGTGCGGAGGGCTGTCAGAGGTTACAGCGGGACATTGATAGGATGCAAAACTGGGCTGAGAAGTGGCAGATGGAGTTCAACCCAGATAAGTGAGGTGGTTCATTTTGGTAGGTCAAATATGATGGCAGAATATATTATTAATGGTAAGACTCTTGGCAGTTTGGAGGATCAGAGGGATTTTGGGGTCTGAGTCCATAGGACGCTCAAAGCAGCTGCGCAGGTTGACTCTGAGGTTAAGAAGGAGTACGGTGCATTGGCCTTCATTAATCGTGGAATTGAACTTAGGAGCCGAGAGGTAACGGTGCAGCTATATAGGACCCTGATCAGACCCCACTCGGAGTACTGTGCTCAGTTCTGGTCGCCTCACTACAGGAAGGATGTGGAAACCATAGAAAGGGTGCAGAGGAGATTTACAAGGATGTTGCCTGGATTGGGGAGCATGCCTTATGAGAATAGGTTGAGTGAACTCGGCCTTTTCTCCTTGGAGCGACGGAGGATGAGGGGTGACCTGATAGAGGTGTATAAGATGATGAGAGGCATTGATCGTGTGGATAGTCAGAGGCTTTTCCCAGGGCTGAAATGGTTCCCACAAGAGGACAGTTTTAAGGTGCTTGGAAGTAGGTACAGAGGAGATGTCAGGGGTAAGTTTTTTACACAGAGTGGTGAGTGCGTGGAATGGGCCGGCGATGGTGGTGGAGGCGGATACAATAGGGTCTTTTACGAGACTCCTGGACAGGAATATGGAGCTCAAAAAAATAAGAGGGCTATGGGTACCCCTGGGTAATTTCTCAGGTAAGGACATGTTTGGCACAGCTTTGTGGGCCGAAGGATGTGTAATGTGCTACAGGTTTTCTATGTTTCTATGTTAATATTGACCATTCTTTCTCTTCAACAGAAGTCGTAAGATCCAGATCCGGAATATTCCGCCACATTTGCAATGGGAGGTAAGCACGAAATGTGGTGTTTCTACTTTAGAAAGTTTAGAAGAATGAGGTTTCTCTTTGAAACCTATCACCTTGATAGAGTGGACGTGGAGAGGATGTTTCCCATATTGGGAGAAGTCTAGGACCAGAGGACACAGATAGAGTGGATGTGGAGAGGACGTTTCCTATAGTGGGGGTGTCTAGGATCAGAGGACACAGATAGAGTGGATGTGGAGAGGATGTTTCCTATAGTGGGGGAGTCTAGGACCAGAGGACACAGATAGAGTGGATGTGGAGAGGATGTTTCCTATAGTGAGGGAGTCTAGGACCAGAGGACACAGATAGAGTGGATGTGGAGAGGACGTTTCCTATAGTGGGGGAGTCTAGGATCAGAGGACACAGATAGAGTGGATGTGGAGAGGATGTTTCCTATAGTGGGGGAGTCTAGGACCAGAGAACACAGATAGAGTGGACGTGGAGAGGATGTTTCCTGTAGTGGGGGAGTCTAGGATCAGAGGACACAGATAGAGTGGATGTGAAGAGGATGTTTCCTGTAGTGGGGGAGTCTAGGATCAGAGGACACAGATAGAGTGGATGTGAAGAGGATGTTTCCTGTAGTGGGTGAGACTAGGATCAGAGGACACAGATAGAGTGGATGTGAAGAGGATGTTTCCTGTAGTGGGGGAGTCTAGGATCAGAGGACACAGATAGAGTGGATGTGAAGAGGATGTTTCCTGTAGTGGGGGAGTCTAGGATCAGAGGACACAGATAGAGTGAATGTGGAGAGGATGTTTCCTATAGTGGGGGAGTCTAGGACCAGAGAACACAGATAGAGTGGACGTGGAGAGGATGTTTCCTGTAGTGGGGGAGTCTAGGATCAGAGGACACAGATAGAGTGGATGTGGAGAGGATGTTTCCTATAGTGGGGGAGTCTAGGACCAGAGAACACAGATAGAGTGGACGTGGAGAGGATGTTTCCTGTAGTGGGGGAGTCTAGGATCAGAGGACACAGATAGAGTGGATGTGAAGAGGATGTTTCCTGTAGTGGGGGAGTCTAGGATCAGAGGACACAGATAGAGTGGATGTGAAGAGGATGTTTCCTGTAGTGGGTGAGACTAGGATCAGAGGACACAGATAGAGTGGATGTGAAGAGGATGTTTCCTGTAGTGGGGGAGTCTAGGATCAGAGGACACAGATAGAGTGGATGTGAAGAGGATGTTTCCTGTAGTGGGGGAGTCTAGGATCAGAGGACACAGATAGAGTGAATGTGGAGAGGATGTTTCCTATAGTGGGGGAGTCTAGGACCAGAGAACACAGATAGAGTGGACGTGGAGAGGATGTTTCCTATAGTGGGGGAGTCTAGGACCAGAGAACACAGATAGAGTGGATGTGGAGAGGATGTTTCCTATAGTGGGGGAGTCTAGGACCAGAGGACACAGACAGAGTGGGTGTGGAGAGGATGTTTCCTGTAGTGGGGGAGTCTAGGACCAGAGGACACAGACAGAGTGGGTGTGGAGAGGATGTTTTCAGTAGTGGGGGAGTCTAGGACCAGAGGACACAGATAGAGTGGATGTGGAGAGGATGTTTCCTATATTGGGAGAAGTATAGGACCAGAGGACACAGATAGAGTGGATGTGGAGAGGATGTTTCCTATATTGGGAGAAGTATAGGACCAGAGGACACAGATAGAGTGGATATGGAGAGGATGTTTCCTATAGTGTGGGAGTCTAGGACCAGAGGACACAGATAAAGTGGATGAGGAGAGGATGTTTCCTATAGTGGGGGTGTCTAGGACCAGAGGACACAGATAGAGTGAGTGTGGAGAGGATGTTTCCTATAGTGGGGGAGTCTAGGACCAGAGGACACAGATAGAGTGGATGTGGAGAGGATGTTTCCCATAGTGAGGGAGTCTAGGACCAGAGGACACAAATAGAGTGGATGTGGAGAGGATGTTTCCTATAGTGGGGGTGTCTAGGACCAGAGGACACAGATAGAGTGGGTGTGGAGAGGATGTTTCCTATAGTGGGGGAGTCTAGGACCAGAGGACACAGATAGAGTGGATGTGAAGAGGATGTTTCCCATAGTGAGGGAGTCTAGGACCAGAGGTCACAGACAGAGTGGATGTGGAGAGGATGTTTCCTATAGTGCGGATGTCTAGGATCAGAGGACACAGATAGAGTGGATGTGGAGAGGCTGTTTCCTGTAGTGGGGGAGTCGAGGACCAGAGGACACAGATAGAGTGGATGTGGAGAGGATGTTTCCTATAGTGGGGGAGTCTAGGACCAGAGGACACAGATAGAGTGGATGTGGAGAGGATGTTTCCAGTAGTGGGGGAGTCTAGGACCAGAGAACACAGATAGAGTGGACGTGGAGAGGATGTTTCCAGTAGTGGGGGAGTCTAGGACCAGAGAACACAGATAGAGTGGACGTGGAGAGGATGTTTCCTATAGTGGGGGAGTCTAGGACCAGAGAACACAGATAGAGTGGATGTGGAGAGGATGTTTCCTATAGTGGGGGAGTCTAGGACCAGAGGACACAGACAGAGTGGGTGTGGAGAGGATGTTTCCTGTAGTGGGGGAGTCTAGGACCAGAGGACACAGACAGAGTGGGTGTGGAGAGGATGTTTTCAGTAGTGGGGGAGTCTAGGACCAGAGGACACAGATAGAGTGGATGTGGAGAGGATGTTTCCTATATTGGGAGAAGTATAGGACCAGAGGACACAGATAGAGTGGATGTGGAGAGGATGTTTCCTATATTGGGAGAAGTATAGGACCAGAGGACACAGATAGAGTGGATGTGGAGAGGATGTTTCCTATAGTGGGGGAGTCTAGGATCAGAGGACACAGATAGAGTGGATATGGAGAGGATGTTTCTGATAGTGAGAGAGTCTAGGACCAGAAGGCACAGCCTCAGAAGAGAGGGATCTCCCTTTAGAATAGAGATGCGGAGTAATTTCTTCACCCAGAGGATGGTGTATCTATGGAATTTATTGTCACAGATGGTTGTGAAGGCTGAGTAATTGGGTGTATTTAAAGCAGAGCTTGATAACTCCTTGATTAGTAAGGGTGTCAAAGGTTATGGAGAGGAGATAGGAGCAATGTTGTGGGGGATTAGGAATAGTCAGCATGGCTTTGTCAAAGGCAGGTCATACCTTACGAGCCTGATTGAATTTTCTGAGGATGTAACTAAACACATTGATGAAGGAAGAGCAGTAGATGTAGTGTATATGGTTTTCAGTAAGGCATTTGATAAGGTACCCCATGCAAGGCTTATTGAGAAAGTAAGGAGGCATGGGATCCAAGGGGACATTGCTTTGTGGATCCAGAACTGGCTTGCCCACAGAAGGCAAAGAGTGGTTGTAGGCAGGTCATATTCTGCATGGAGGTCGGTCACCTGTGGTGTGCCTCAGCGATCTGTTCTGGGACCCCTACTCTTCGTGATTTTTATAAATGACCTGGATGATGAAGTAGAGGGATGGGTTAGTAAGTTTGCTGATGACACAAAGGTTGGTGGTATTGTGGATAGTGTGGAGGGCTGTCAGAGGTTACAGCAGGACATCAATAAGGTATATAACTGGGCTGAGAAGTGGCAGATGGAGTTCAACCCAGATAAGTGAGGTTGTTCATTTCGGTAGGTCAAATATGATGGCAGAATGTAGTATTAATGGTAAGACTCTTGGCAGTGTGGAGGATCAGAGGGATCTTGGGGTCCGAGTCCACAGGACGCTCAAAGCAGCTGCGGAAGTTGACTGTGTGGTTAAGAAGGCGTACGGTGTATTGGTCTTCATCAATCGTGGGATTGAGTTTTGGAGCCAAGAGGTAATGGTACAGCTCTGTCGGACCCTGGTCAGACCCCACTTGGAGTACTGTGCTCAGTTCTGGTCACCTCACTACAGGAAGGACGTGAAAACCATAGAAAGGGTGCAGAGATTTACAGGGATGTTACCTGGGTTGGGGAGCATGCCTTATGAGAATAGGTTGAGTGAACTCGGCCTTTTCTCCTTAGAGCGACGGAGGATGTGGGGTGACCTGATAGAGGTGTACAAGATGATGAGAGGCATTGATCGTGTGGATAGTCAGAGGCTTTTTCCCAGGGCTGAAATGGCTAGAATGAGAGGACACAGGTTTAAGGTGCTTGGAAGTAGGTACAGAGGAGATGTCAGGGGTAAGTTTTTTACACAGAGAGTAGTGAATGCGTGGAATGGACTGCTGGCAACGGTGGTGGAGGCAGATACGATAGGGTCTTTTAAGAGACTCCTGGACAGGTACATGCTTAGAAAAATAGAGGACTATGGGTAACCCTGGGTAATTTCTCAGATAAGGACATGTTTGGCACAGCATTGTGGGCTGAAGGGCCTGTATTGTGCTACAGGTTTTCTATGTTTCTATGGATAATAAACCAGCCATGATGGAATGGTGGAGCAGACTCGATGGGCTGAATGGCCTAATTCTGCTGCTATGTCTTAACATCTTCTTTTTACTCTGCTTGCAATCCACCTCAGAGTTCCAGTCCCCAATCCCCAACCAATGTCCATGTTTTCACTCCCTCCCCGTACTGTCCCATCACACCAGGTCCAAACAAAGCTTTTGGTCTACGGAGCAGTTGTCCATCCTACATTGCTGAATCATGGACCACCTACTGAAAACCCTGGAAGAACACCAGCAAAGAACCTTATGAAAGATTTTGAGGATCAGCTGGAAGGACAGATGCACTAACACCAGCGTACAGGAGGAGGTCAACGTGAGCACCATCTCCATCACGATAAAGCAACATGGATTGGTCATGTCATTTGGATGCCTCACTCGAGTCTACCCAAACAGACCCTTTCCTCCCAGTCGAAGCAAGGTCAGCAAAGCCCCAGGTGGGCAAAGGAAACACTTCGAAGATAACGTCAACATCATCCTGAAGAAATTCAACATGACATCTAAAAACTGGGAAGGCACTGCACCTGGAGGAGATCGGTTCCGGAGGGAGCGGCACCTACACGGGAATGGCCTCCGCTGTGCTGCAGAGAACGAGAGGCAGCTGTGAAAGGAGAGGCCGGACAGCCGAAAGACCTGACCACCGACCACAGGCACCACCAACCCTCGCCCACACTGCCCCGGAATGATCGGCCTCCACAGCCACCTGATAGACAATCCCTGAGGAGAAGATCGTCCCCGACTCGAGTGACCCCACTACTATCCCTCTGTGACAGGAATAGATTAGACACAGATTCGTGCTCTCTTTATCAATTGCTCCTGGGAGTGGAGCAGATTGGGTTAAACACCAAATAATACTCTCTCAGCACTGTGGAGCATCAGAGCCTGAGAGAGATGTGACAGAAGATTTTAGGGCTGTAAAGGCTACAAGGATGAGGTTTGAATTGTCAAAATACTAGAGTGCAGAGCTTTAAGCTGACAGGGGCAATATGTAAAGGAGATGTGCAAGACAAGTTTTTTTGGTGGGTACCTGGAACACACTGCCAGAGGTGGTGGGGAAGGAGACATGAAACGTAAGGCATAGTAGCAGAGTTAAGCCATTCAGCCCATCGAGTCTAGTCCATTGCTGATTTATTATCCCTCTCAACCCCACATAACATTGGCACAAGAGACGTGTAGACAGCTCATGAACGTTGCTTGTTCATTATGTGCCATGTCGATGATGTCATCATTATGTGCCGTGTTGTATGATGTGGGCGATCATGGTCTTTCCATGATCATGATTGTTCTTGGCAAATCTTTCTACAGAAGTGGTTTGCCATTGCCATCTTCTGGGCAGTGTCTTTACAAGACGGGTGACCCCAGCCATTATCAATACTCTTCAGAGATTGTCTGTCAGTGGTCGCATCACCAAGACTCGTGATCTGCACCGGCTGCTCGTACGACCGTTCACCACCTGCTCCCATGGCTTCACATGATCCTGATCGGGGGCTAAGCAGGTGCTACACCTTGCCCGAGGGTGACCTGCAGGCTAGCGGAGGGAAGGAGCACCTCACACCTCCTTTGGTAGTGACGTATCTCCACCCCACCACCCAATATGAACGTATAACAGAGAACATAGAACTGTACAGCACAGCACAGGCCCTTTGGCCCATGATATTGTGCCAATATTGGAGTCTAGAATCGAGACATGACTTCAAGAGTGAGACAAGAACATGGTTCTTGACTAGATGCTAGACGAGAACCTGATGAGACTAGATGAGAATCCAAATGAGACGGAAATCCTAAATACCATAACACTATCCTCTGCAATTCAGACAGCCTCCTGGTCTGTCTCGTCTGCACCTTTTCTACAGCTTCCACACGTCTGTACTGATACCTGTGGCAGCATGTTCCACACACCCACCATCTTCTGTGTAAGTAACCTACTGCTTGCAAATGCTTCCTGGATTCAAGCCACCCAGACACAACCCAGGGCATTTCAAGCACACTGCCAATTGGATGACTCCTCTTAAAGGGCCACCAGTCCAGCTGGAGGGTAGAATCTTTATTGTGGTCTAGGCAACGGACAAAGGAGCAAGAGAGAACCCGTGGGACGCTGGAGAAGTTGCAGGAGATTGGGAGGCGTAAAGGTTTCCAACTCTCTCAATGTGACTTCACAGTAAAGCAAGTGCAAAGTGAGGCCAGGAGCGTGACAAACAGAAGATTCCCGTTCGAGTCTGATGCAATGTTCATCCTGGCTCCCTAATGTCAGGACCTGCCGATCTTGAGTTCCAGAGATTTTTTGGAAGGCAAGAATGAGGCATAAAACTTGCTGCTCAAAGTTCAAAGTTGAAAGTAAATTTATTATCAAGGTATATACAATATATGTCACCATGAGGTTCATTTTCTTGTGGGCATACTCAATAAATCCATAGAATAATAACCATAACAGAATCAATGAAAGACCGCCCAACTCAAGCGTTCAACCAGTCTGCAGAAGAGAACAAACTGCGCAAATATAAAAATAAGAAATAATAATAATAATAAATAAATACGCAATAAATATCGAAAACATGAGATGAAGAGTGCTTTAAATTGAGTCTATTGGCTGTGGGAACATTTCAGTGAAGGGGCAAATGAAGTTATCCCCCCTGGTTCAAGAACCTGATGGTTGAGGGGTAATAACTGTTTCTGAACCTGCTGGTGTGGGACCTGAGGCTCCTGTACTTCCTTCCTGATGGTTGAGGGGTAATAACTGTTCCTGAAAACTGGTGGTGTGGGGCCTGAGTCTCCTGTACCTCCTTCCTGATGGTTGAGGGATAATAACTGTTTCTGAACCTGCTGGTGTGGGACCTGAGGCTCCTGTACCTCCTTCCTGATGGTTGAGGGATAATAACTGTTTCTGAACCTGGTGGTTTGGGTTTTGAGGCTCCTTTACCACCTTCCTGATGGTTGAGGGGTAATAACATTTCCTGAACCTGGTGCAGTGGGACCTGAGGCTCCTGTACCACCTTCCTGATGGTTGGGGGGTAATAACTGTTCCTGAACCTGGTGGTGTGGGACCTGAGGCTCCTGTACCTCCTTCCTGATGGTTGGGGGGTAATAACTGTTCCTGAACCTGGTGGTGTGGGACCTGAGGCTCCTGTACCTCCTTCCTGATGGTTGAGGGGTAATAACTGTTCCTGAACCTGGTGGTGTGGGACCTGAGGCTCCTGTACCTCCTTCCTGATGGTTGAGGGGTAATAACTGTTCCTGAACCTGGTGGTGTGGGACCTGAGGCTCCTGTACCTCCTTCCTGATGGTTGAGGGGTAATAACTGTTCCTGAACCTGGTGGTGTGGGGCCTGAGGCTCCTGTACCTTCTTCCTGATGGTTGAGGGGTAATAACTGTTCCTGAACCTGGTGGTGTGGTCCTGAGGCTCCTGTACCTCCTTCTTGATGGCAGCAGTGAGAAGAGAGCATGGCCTGTGTGGAGGGGGTCCCTGATGATAGATGCTGCTTTCCTGTGACAGCATTTCAGGTGGCTGTGCTTACAACTGTTTATTGAGTGTTAAAAGTGAAAAGAACAAAGACAACAGGGAAAAAACAAATGAGTTGTGGTTTCACTAGCTCAGGCTAAAAAGATAACAGCAATGCAGTAATAACAATTACCCTATAAAGGGGTCAGATTTAAGAAGCTTGACACCTGCTAAAAAGCTTCTAGGAAAATGGTGGTGCTGGTTGTCTGTCAGTCCGATGACGATGGGAAACCTGTGAGGGTTTGGGGCTTTAAAGTGGAAAAGCCGTTGCACTGGGGCAGTTCCACTCCCTCAGAAGTGGTAGGAACAAGCGTCACAGACTGGGGTCTTCCTCGGTTACGGTGGATGACCGTGACGACTTCTGTGCCTTCTCATGTCGTTCTCATCCGCCCAGTCCGCCGGAGCTGACGTCACATGCTAGGACAAGCATGTCCCTATCTCACTGGGGTATGAGGCCCACCGGCTACCCTCACCCGGTTTAGCCTGTCTGTCGAAGCGGTGTACCGGGGTGACGTCACATGCTAGGACAGGCATGTCCCTATCTCACTGGGGTATGAGGCCCACCGGCTACCCTCACCCGGTTTAGCCTGTCTGTCGAAGCGGTGTACCGGGGTGACGTCACATGCTAGGACAAGCACGTCCCTATCTCACTGGGGTATGAGGCCCACCGGCTACCCTCACCCGGTTTAGCCTGTCTGTCGAAGCGGTGTACCGGGTTGACGTCACATGCTAGGACAGGCATGTCCCTATCTCACTGGGGTATGAGGCCCACCGGCTACCCTCACCCGGTTTAGTCTGTCTGTCGAAGCGGTGTACCGGGGTGACGTCACATGCTAGGACAAGCACGTCCCTATCTCACTGGGGTATGAGGCCCACCGGCTACCCTCACCCGGTTTAGCCTGTCTGTCGAAGCGGTGTACCGGGGTGACGTCACATGCTAGGACAGGCATGTCCCTATCTCACTGGGGTATGAGGCCCACCGGCTACCCTCACCCGGTTTAGTCTGTCTGTCGAAGCGGTGTACCGGGGTGACGTCACATGCTAGGACAAGCACGTCCCTATCTCACTGGGGTATGAGGCCCACCGGCTACCCTCACCCGGTTTAGCCTCTGTCGAAGCGGTGTACCGGGGTGGCGTCACATGCTAGGACAGGCACGTCCCTATCTCACTGGGGTATGAGGCCCACCGGCTACCCTCACCCGGTTTAGCCTGTCTGTCGAAGCGGTGTACCGGGGTGACGTCACATGCTAGGACAGGCACGTCCCTATCTCACTGGGGTATGAGGCCCACCGGCTACCCTCACCCGGTTTAGCCTGTCTGTCGAAGCAGTGTACCGGGGTGACGTCACATGCTAGGACAAGCATGTCCCTATCTCACTGGGGTATGAGGCCCACCGGCTACCCTCACCCGGTTTAGCCTGTCTGTCGAAGCGGTGTACCGGGGTGACGTCACATGCTAGGACAAGCATGTCCCTATCTCACTGGGGTATGAGGCCCACCGGCTACCCTCACCCGGTTTAGCCTCTGTCGAAGCGGTGTACCGGGGTGACGTCACATGCTAGGACAAGCATGTCCCTATCTCACTGGGGTATGAGGCCCACCGGCTACCCTCACCCGGTTTAGCCTGTCTGTCGAAGCGGTGTACCGGGGTGATGTCACATGCTAGGACAAGCATGTCCCTATCTCACTGGGGTATGAGGCCCACCGGCTACCCTCACCCGGTTTAGTCTGTCTGTCGAAGCGGTGTACCGGGGTGACGTCACATGGTAGGACAGGCACGTCCCTATCTCACTGGGGTTTGAGGCCCACCGGCTACCCTTACCCGGTTTAGCCTGTCTGTCGAAGCGGTGTACCGGGGTGACGTCACATGCTAGGACAGGCACGTCCCTATCTCACTGGGGTTTGAGGCCCACCGGCTACCCTCACCCGGTTTAGCCTGTCTGTCGAAGCGGTGTACCGGGGTGACGTCACATACTAGGACAAGCATGTCCCTATCTCACTGGGGTATGAGGCCCACCGGCTACCCTCACCTGGTTTAGCCTGTCTGTCGAAGCGGTGTACCGGGGTGACGTCACATGCTAGGACAAGCATGTCCCTATCTCACTGGGGTATGAGGCCCACCGGCTACCCTCACCCGGTTTAGCCTGTCTGTCGAAGCGGTGTACCGGGGTGACGTCACATGCTAGGACAGGCATGTCCCTATCTCACTGGGGTTTGAGGCCCACCGGCTACCCTCACCCGGTTTAGTCTGTCTGTCGAAGCGGTGTACCGGGGTGACGTCACATGCTAGGACAGGCATGTCCCTATCTCACTGGGGTATGAGGCCCACTGGCTACCCTCACCCGGTTTAGCCTCTGTCGAAGTGGTGTACCGGGGTGTGGCTGCTGTGGTGTGCAGACAGATACTCGGAGCCACGGGTGAGAGCTGAGTGTCCGGTGGGGACCAAAGGTGAATGAGCTGCCCCGGAATGGACACGACAAGCCCCTTCACCAGAGGTGCTACCCCTCCCTGGATACCCCGTACACCCCCTAAAAAATACAGAGGCAGTTATACAACAATTACTGGAAAATTCACTGAACACTTACATGTAGATGATTAAGCATAGGAAAGACGGAATTTTGAGAAAAATAACAGTGTCACTCGCTAATCAAACACTATCGTCAGATGCTGCCTGACCCGCAGCTGGTGCACATTTTTGGAATCCGCAGATTGCCTGACGCTCACTAACATGGTGATCTCTTCCCTGCTGACTGAGCCTGACCTTTCCTTTCAAAGCCATGGACCGGTACCAATAAGCAAGGGGTCCGTGGACCAGAGACTCTGCCCTGCCCTGGCAGGATTTCTTTTCCAGCGATCGAATGTAAGACCTGCTCTCGGCTCTGAGCAGGCAGCCGTGACTGGTCACAGTCTGTGCTTGGGCAGAACACTCTGACACTGGCTTGTACCTCACTGCGGCAACACCTCAGCATTGCGTTTCTGCCTCTGAATGCTTTCTCCTTGGTCTTGCATTCATTGATGTTTCTGTCGACACTGAACACTTAATGTACCCCAAA
This sequence comes from Hypanus sabinus, assembly GCF_030144855.1. Classification (NCBI taxonomy): domain Eukaryota; kingdom Metazoa; phylum Chordata; class Chondrichthyes; order Myliobatiformes; family Dasyatidae; genus Hypanus; species Hypanus sabinus. Next base: position 58,977 of record NW_026778969.1, on the reverse strand, counting down.
CTCTAGACACACACACACACAAACTAGAACATAGAACAGCACAGTCCTTCAACCCACAATTTAGTGCCGTCCTTTTAATCTACTCCACGATGAATTTAATCTTTCTGTCTTGCAAAGCCCTCCGTTTTTCTATCTAAGTGCCTATTTAAGAGTCTCTTTTATGTCCCCTAATGTGTCTGCCTCAAGCACCATCATGTTCCACATTCCTCACCACTCTGCGTAAGAAAAACTTTCCTCTGACATCCCCCCTCTACTTTGCTCCAATCACCTTAAAATATTGCCCCCTTGTATTAGTGATTTCCACCCTGGGAAGAAATCTCCAGCTAACCATTCAATCAATGCCTCTTGTCATCTTGTACACCTCTATCGAGTCACCTCTCATCCTCCTTCACCCTAAAGAAAATAATGCCCGCGCTCACTCAGCCTATCCTCATAAGACATGCTCACACACACGCACGCACACAAATACACACGTGCACACACATGCACACAAATACACACGTGCACACACACGCACACAAATACACACGTGCACACGCACGCACACAAATACACACGTGCACACACACGCACACAAATACACACGTGCACACACACACTTGCCTGTATCCTTCCCATGCAGGCACAATGCGTGCAACACACTCGCCACATGCACACACAATAGCCTTACACACAGGCACACACAAACCACAACTTTTATATGCAACAAACACACACACACTCACTCAGAGACACACACAAACAGATCAGCACGCCTGCAGCTGTGCACACACAAAGCCACGTGCATGGAAACACCCCACAAACTGCAGACCTCCCTACGTCTCCCAATTTATGGTTCAAAATTCAAGATATTTTGATGTCATTTCTAGTACTCAAGTGTAAGGGAGAACACAATAATTGTTACCCCGGATCCAAAGCAGCACAAAAAGAACATAAGTTAAAGAACGCAATAATAAAAAACGCCATAGCTATAAATACATACGATAGCTTACACACACAGATTGATTGTCTGTCCATAAAGTGATGCTGGGCACAGGAGTGTCTGTACGTAAGGTGACTCTGACAGCTGTTTGTCAGAATCATGGAGAAGTGCTGAATTAGTGCCGGATTGGGGTATCGGGGGACAATGGGCTGAACGAGCCCTTGCAGTGGAATTTCTGTTCTTTCTAACATGTCTGGTTTGCATTCTGCTGCCTTGGCCCGGTGTTCCTGACTGTCTGTGTGTCGTTGACAGGTGTTGGACGGGTTGTTAGCTCAGCATGGAGCCGTGGAAAACTGTCAGCAAGGTTTGTCATTCTTTTATTAACGTTACTGATCTCGGGCCTGAGGGGGTGGGTTAGGGCGCTGCAGTATATCCGCTGCTCGCCTGTCTAATCCCTCTGCCGTCCGAGTGGAGCCTTGGAGAGAGCATCCAAAATCTCTCCTGACATTCCAGGAGGCCATTCAGTCCATTGAGTTTGTGCCAGCTCTCAGTGGCACAATCAATCAATCAATCTATCTATCATTTCTCTGTAATCCTTTCTTGAATACATGGCCATTGACCAGCAAGGGTCAACCCCACACACACACCAACCTGCACTTCAAATATATGATCTGGCCTCCCTAGCTGCCTCTGGCAATAAATTCCACAGATTCACCACTCTCTGGCTAAAGAAATTCCTCCTCATCTCCACTCTAAAAGGACGTCCCTCTATTCTGAAGCTGTACCTTCTGGTCCTAGACCGCCCCCGCTGTTGAAAACATCCTCTCCATATGCACTCTATCAACATTCGATAGATTGCAATAATATCCCCCTCATTCGTCTAAACTCCAGTGAGTACAGGGCCAGAGCAAACATTTCAAAGTTACAACACACGGGCAGCCTGTGTTGAGATAGGTGTCCCCGCTCAACTGAAGCTTCAATAGCAGGAATGCATTTTATTTGGAGATACAACCCCACCCTGCCCAATTACACCCATGTGACCAACCAGCTAGTAAGCCAAACGCAGTCTAGGACGTGGGAGGAAAGGCATGGCCACTGAGAGAATGTGCAACCTGCTTACAGTCAGCGGCAGGAATTGAACCTGGGTCACTGTGCTGCCCGTTCACCCTCCAGGAATCGGAATTAGCTTTGGTTCATTATTGCCACATGTAGTGAGGTACAGCAAAGGGAAGAACCCTCCCCACCTTACCCATCACCCAGGACATGCCCTCTTCTCATTGCTACCATCAAGCCACACACTCTGCAATTCAGGAACAGCTTCTTCCCCTCTGTCATCAGGGAGGAGGTACAGGAGCCTGAAGGCACACACTCAGCGATTCAGGAACAGCTTCTTCCCCTCTGCCATCAGGGAGGAGGTACAGGAGCCTGAAGACACACACCCAACGATTCAGGAACAGCTTCTTCCCCTCTGCCATCAGGGAGGAGGTACAGGAGCCTGAAGACACACACTCAGCGATTCAGGAACAGCTTCTTCCCCTCCGCCATCAGGGAGGAGGTACAGGAGCCTGAAGACACACACTCAACGATTCAGGAACAGCTTCTTCCCCTTTGCCATCAGGGAGGAGGTACAGCAGCCTGAAGACACACACTCAGTGATTCAGGAACAGCTTCTTCCCCTCTGCCATCAGGGAGGAGGTACAGGAGCCTGAAGACACACACTCAACGATTCAGGAACAGCTTCTTCCCCTCTGCCATCAGGGAGGAGGTACAGGAGCCTGAAGGCACACACTCAACGATTCAGGAACAGCTTCTTCCCCTTTGCCATCAGGGAGGGGGTACAGGAGCCTGAAGACACACATTCAATGATTCAGGGTCAGCTTCTTCCCCTCTGCCATCAGGGATGAGGTACAGGAGCCTGAAGGCACACACTCGATGATTCTGGAACAGCTTCTTCCCCTCTGCCATCAGAGAGGATGTACAGGAGCCTGAAGACACACATTCAATGATTCAGGAACAGCTTCTTCCCCTCTGCCATCCGATTTCTGAATGGACCTTGAACCCATGAACACTAACTCACTACTTTTTTTAACTCTCTTTTTGAACTACTGACTTAATTTAAAATTTATATATATACTTAATGTCATTTACAATAATAATACTGTTTCTTTGTTATTATTATTAATTGCACTGGACTGCTGTTGCAAAAAAAAACCAATAATTTTTGTGGCATATGTGAGTGATGATAAACCCGATTCTGATCTGGGTCTCTACTGTGGACTGAGAGTGGGAAGGGGGCAGGGAGAGGGGGATCATGGTTGGGAAAAGGGAAAGGGAGAGGGGATGGAGCGGGAAGCACCAGAGAGACAGTCTGTAATGATCAATAAACCAATTGTTTGGAATCAAATGTCCTTGCCTGGTGTCTCAGAGCTGGGTGTGTCTGCACCCCCGACCTCTGACACTCCTCCTCACCCACCTGTCCCACATTCCTCCCGTGACACTCTGCCCTCACCATTCCCAACATCCTTTGCTCCAACCAGATTTACAAACTCGCTCCGCCCCACATTGACAAACACAGTGCTGTGCAAAACTTTTCGATATTAAACCCGATTCTTGTTTTGCAAGCTTGCCTACAGATCAGTCATCACACAGTGCATTGAGGTAGAACAAGGTAAAACAATACTGAATGCAGAATAAAGTTTAAAATGGCCAATGTGGTAGTGCAGCAGTTTTTACATCACTGTACACCAGCAATCTAGGTTTGATGGTTACCGCAATATTTACGGAGCATATACGTTCTCCCCATGACCATGTGGCTTTCTTCCACGTGCTCTGGTTTCCTCCCACAGTCCAGAGATGTACTATTAGGGCTAGGTCATATTGCCACATTTCCAGAGGGCTGCAATTATCGTGCCATCCTCCAAAAGTAGCGTCTGATCGCGAGATATTGTTGCCAGGCAGAGAGGGCTTAAGTTGCCCCTCGGGCTCAGTGCTGGTGGGCCACTCACCCTCGGGACTGTCGCAGCGGATGAGGTGCCACTTTCTGCTCGAGATCCCAACAGCACAGAATGAGAATTACGTTTATCAGCATTGACAGTCAAGAAATTTGGTGTTTTGCCACAGCAGTACAGTGCAATACATAAAAAATAAAAACTATACATTAAATTAAGTAAGTAGTGTAAAAAGAGAGTAAAGTAGTGAGGTAGTGTTCATGGGTTCTTGTCCATTCAGAAATCTGATGGCAGAGGGGAAATACAGTACTGTGCAAAAGTCTTAGGCACATATATATACTGCAGACAGTTTGTCCACGTGGAGCAGAGAGCAAATTTCTAAACCTGGCAGGAGCAAAGGATGTTGGGAATGGTGAGGGTGGAGTGCCGAGGGAGGGGTGTGGGACAGGGGGCAGAGAAGGAGTGCCGGGGGCAGGTGCAGATACATCCAGCCCTGAGACACCAGGCAGGATTATCTGACTCAGCAATCGGTTTATTGATCATTACAGACGATCTCTCTGGTGTTTCCCGCTCCCTCCCCTCTCCCTTTCCCTTTTCCCAACCATGATCCCCCTCTCCCTGCCCCCTTCCCACTCTCAGTCCACAATAGAGACCCAGATCAGAATCAGGTTTATCATCACTCACACATGTCATGAAATTTGTTTTTTTTTTGAGGCAGCAGTACAGTGTAATACATAAAATCACTACAGTACAGTGCAGAAGTCTTAGGTTCTCTAGCTACATATATGTGCCTGAGACTTTTGCACAGTGCTGTCGACATTCCTGAATCGTTGAGTGTGTGCCTTCAGGCTCCTGTACCCCCTCCCTGATGGCAGAGGGGAAGAACCTGTTCCAGAATCACTGAGTGTGTACCTTCAGGCTCCTGTACCTCCTCCCTGATGGCAGAGGGGAAGGAGCTGTTCCTGAATCGCTGAGTGTGTGTCTTCAGGCTCCTGTACCTTCTCCCTGATGGCAGAGGGGAAGAAGCTGTTCCCGAATCACTGAGTGTGTGTCTTCAGGCTCCTGTACCTCCTCCCTGATGGCAGAGGGGAAGAAGCTGTTCCTGAATCGCTGAGTGTGTGTCTTCAGGCTCCTGTACCTCCTCCCTGATGGCAGAGGGGAAGAAGCTGTTCCTGGATCACTGAGTGTGTACATTCAGGCTCCTGTACCTCCTCCCTGATGGCAGAGGGGAAGGAGCTGTTCCTGAATCGCTGAGTGTGTGTCTTCAGTCTCCTGTACCTCCTCCCTGATGGCAGAGGGGAAGGAGCTGTTCCCGAATCGCTGAGTGTGTGTCTTCAGGCTCCTGTACCTCCTCCCTGATGGCAGAGGGGAAGAAGCTGTTCCTGAATCGTTGAGTGTGTGTCTTCAGGCTCCTGTACCTCCTCCCTGATGGCAGAGGGGAAGGAGCTGTTCCTGAATCACTGAGTGTGTGTCTTCAGGCTCCTGTACCTACTCCCTGATGGCAGAGGGGAAGGAGCTGTTCCTGAATCGCTGAGTGTGTGTCTTCAGGCTCCTGTACCTCCTCCCTGACGGCAGAGGGGAAGAAGCTGTTCCCGAATCATTGAGTGTGTGTCTTCAGGCTCCTGTACCTTCTCCCTGATGGCAGAGGGGAAGAAGCTGTTCCTGAATCGATGAGTGTGTGTCTTCAGGCTCCTGTACCTCCTCCCTGAAGGCAGAGGGGAAGAAACTGTTCCTGAATCGTTGAGTGTGTGTCTTCAGGCTCCTGTACCTCCTCCCTGATGGCAGAGGGGAAGAAGCTGTTCCTGAATCGTTGAGTGTGTGTCTTCAGGCTCCTGTACCTCCTCCCTGTTGGCAGAGGGGAAGAAGCTGTTCCTGAATCGTTGAGTGTGTGTCTTCAGGCTCCTGTACCTCCTCCCTGATGGCAGAGGGGAAGAAGCTGTTCCTGAATCGCTGAGTGTGTGTCTTCAGGCTCCTGTACCTCCTCCCTGATGGCAGAGGGGAAGAAGCTGTTCCTGAATCGTTGAGTGTGTGTCTTCAGGCTCCTGTACCCCCTCCCTGATGGCAGAGGGGAAGAAGCTGTTTCTGAATCGTTGTGTGTGTCTTCAGGCTCCTGTACCTCTTCCCTGATGGCAGAGGGGAAGAAGCTGTTCCTGAATCGCTGAGTGTGTGTCTTCAGGCTCCTGTACCCCCTCCCTGATGGCAGAGGGGAAGAAGCTGTTTCTGAATCGTTGAGTGTGTGTCTTCAGGCTCCTGTACCTCCTCCCTGATGGCAGAGGGGAAGAAGCTGTTCCTGAATCGTTGAGTGTGTGTCTTCAGGCTCCTGTACCTCCTCCCTGATGGCAGAGGGGAAGAAGCTGTTCCTGAATCGCTGAGTGTGTGTCTTCAGGCTCCTGTACCTCGTCCCTGATGGTAGTAATGAGGAGAGGGCATGTCTGTATTGTGACAGTAAGCAGGAGCTGGCAGCTTGGCACGCTCTGATGAAATGGCGGCCAAGGATAGCCAAGGTGATAAGCAGAGTTAGCCTCGGCTGGGGAATGTGCTCAGCGTGCTCTCGATGCCAAGTGTGATATGGAAGTGACCGCAATGAGGAAGAAGGACTCACTTGGCTTGGACCCAGGCTGACTGGAGCCCATTGAACTTGGAGCCAGCTCCTAACCACAAACCGCACAGCCCAAGTCAACACTCCAGCCGGGTTTGGCACTGCTCCAGGTTCTGAGGATTCCAGCTGAATAGGGAGTAGGAAGAAAAATCGACCATCGATCAGAAATCCGAATAGGAGCAAAATCAGACAGAACGATTTTCTGAGTGGGGGAGCTGGAAAGATGTTTATCAGAATCAGAAGCAGATTCAAGTTTAATATCACGGAGATATGTTGTGAAATTTGTCATTTTGCAGCAGCAATACAGCGCAATACGCTATATATTACAAGCGCAAAATACTATATATTACAAGAAATCAATATTTTAAAAATCAAATAAGTAGCAGAAATAGTGAGGTAGCGTTTATGGTCTCAATCTGATGGTGGAGAGGAGGAAGCTGTTCCTAAAGTGTTGAGTATGTGTCTTCAGACTCGTCTCATAGCACTGCGGCGGAACGGCGGGCTTTCTCTGTCACCAGAGTCACTGGCACTGACTCAAGCCAGGAGCTGCAGGCGGCAGGCTCACTACGTGACCAGGAGCGGACGAACGTAGACTCCCGTGCGGAGACGGAATTAACATAGTGAATGAGCCGATTCTTTCTCTCCAACACAATGACTCTGCTCAGGCACTGAACAAGAACCCTCTTTAAATCAACATAAATACAGGAAACGTCTGCCAGTCAAAATTAACATGACCAGATTAAAATGAAAGCTCTGGTTAAGGTAGCAATTAGATGTTCCAAAACCATAGAAACTCAACAATCTACGGCAAGCGACGGACACTGCAGGGGTCATGACGCCTCCCTGGTGGCAGTAATATGAAGAGGGCATATCCTGGGTGATAGGGGTCCTTAATGATGGATGCCACCTTTGTGAGGCATCAAATTTGGAAGCTGTCCTCAAGGGTGTAGAGACTCGTGCCCACGATCGAGCCAGCAGGGTTTACAACCTTCTGCAGCTTTTTTCTGATCCTGTGCTGTGGCCCCTCCATGACTGACAGCGATGCAGCCCATTGGAATGCTCTCCACAGTACGTCTGTGCATACTTGGCATAGTCTTTGATGTCATATCAAATCCCCTCTAACTCCAAGTCACATGCCTTCTTTGTAAATGCATCCACAAGTTGGGTCCAGGATAGATCCTCAGCGATGTTGACCCCTCCCCAGGAACTTGAACCTGCTGACCCCTTGGTGAGAACTAGCGTGCAATGTGAAATGGTCCCTCAAACCTGGGCAGGGAAAATGGACATTGGGCAGGGAGAATGGTCATTGTGCAGGGGGAATGGTCATTGGGCAGGGGGAATGGCCATTGGGCAGGGAGAATGGTCATTGGGCAGGAGAATGGACATTGGGCAGGGAGAATGGTCATTGGGCAGGAGAATGGACATTGGGCAGGGAGAATGGCCATTGGGCAGGGTGAATGGTCATTGGGCAGGGGGAATGGACATTGGGCAGGGAGAATGGTCATTGGGCATGGGGAATGGACATTGGGCAGGGAGAATGGACATTGGGCAGGGAGAATGGTCATTGGGCAGGGAGAATGGATATTGGGCAGGGAGAATGGTCATTGGGCAGGGAGAATGGACATTGGGCAGGGAGAATGGTCATTGGGCAGGGAGAATGGACATTGGGCAGGGCGAATGGTCATTGGACAGGGAGAATGGTCATTGGGCAGGAGAATGGACATTGGGCAGGGAGAATGGTCATTGGGCAGAGAATGGTCATTGGGCAGGAGAATGGACATTGGGCAGGGAGAATGGCCATTGGGCAGGGAGAATGGACGTTGGGCAGGGAGAATGGTCATTGGGCAGGGGGAATGGACATTGGGCAGGGAGAATGGCCATTGGGCAGGGAGAATGGTCATTGGGCAGGGAGAATGGCCATTGGGCAGGGAGAATGGACATTGGGCAGGGCGAATGACCATTGGGCATGGGGAATGGACATTGGGCAGGGAGAATGGTCATTGGGCAGGGAGAATGGCCATTGGGCAGGGAGAATGGACATTGGGCAGGGCGAATGACCATTGGGCATGGGGAATGGACATTGGGCAGCGAGAATGGCCATTGGGCAGGGAGAATGGTCATTGGGCAAGAGAATGGTCATTGGGCAGGGAGAATGGCCATTGGGCAGGGAGAATGGCCATTGGGCATGGGGAATGGACATTGGGCAGGGAGAATGGTCATTGGGCAGGGGGAATGGACATTGGGCAGGGTGAATGGTCATTGGACAGGGAGAATGGTCATTGGGCAGGAGAATGGACATTGGGCAGGGAGAATGGTCATTGGGCAGAGAATGGTCATTGGGCAGGAGAATGGTCATTGGACAGGGAGAATGGTCATTGGGCAGGAGAATGGACATTGGGCAGGGAGAATGGTCATTGGGCAGAGAATGGTCATTGGGCAGGAGAATGGACATTGGGCAGGGAGAATGGCCATTGGGCAGGGAGAATGGACATTGGGCAGGGAGAATAGACATTGGGCAGGGAGAATGGTCATTGGGCAGGGGGAATGGACATTGGGCAGGGAGAATGGCCATTGGGCTGGGAGAATGGTCATTGGGCAGGGAGAATGGCCATTGGGCAGGGAGAATGGACATTGGGCAGGGCGAATGACCATTGGGCATGGGGAATGGACATTGGGCAGCGAGAATGGCCATTGGGCAGGGAGAATGGTCATTGGGCAGGAGAATGGTCATTGGGCAGGAGAATGGACATTCAGCAGGGAGAATGAACATTGGGCAGGGAGAATGGTCATTGGGCAGGAGAATGGACATTGGGCAGGGAGAATGGCCATTGGGCAGGGAGAATGGTCATTGGGCAGGGGGAATGGACATTGGGCAGGGAGAATGGTCATTGGGCATGGGGAATGGACATTGGGCAGGGAGAATGGTCATTGGGCAGGGAGAATGGCCATTGGGCAGGGAGAATGGACATTGGGCAGGGCGAATGACCATTGGGCATGGGGAATGGACATTGGGCTGGGCGAATGGTCATTGGACAGGGAGAATGGTCATTGGGCAGGAGAATGGACATTGGGCAGGGAGAATGGTCATTGGGCAGAGAATGGTCATTGGGCAGGAGAATGGACATTGGGCAGGGAGAATGGCCATTGGGCAGGGAGAATGGACATTGGGCAGGGAGAATGGACATTGGGCATGGGGAATGGACATTGGGCAGGGCGAATGGTCATTGGACAGGGAGAATGGTCATTGGGCAGGAGAATGGACATTGGGCAGGGAGAATGGTCATTGGGCAGAGAATGGTCATTGGGCAGGAGAATGGACATTGGGCAGGGAGAATGGCCATTGGGCAGGGAGAATGGACATTGGGCAGGGAGAATGGACATTGGGCAGGGAGAATGGTCATTGGGCAGGGGGAATGGACATTGGGCAGGGAGAATGGCCATTGGGCAGGGAGAATGGACATTGGGCAGGGCGAATGACCATTGGGCATGGGGAATGGACATTGGGCAGGGAGAATGGTCATTGGGCAGGGAGAATGGCCATTGGGCATGGGGAATGGACATTGGGCAGGGAGAATGGTCATTGGGCAGGGGGAATGGACATTGGGCAGGGCGAATGGTCATTGGACAGGGAGAATGGTCATTGGGCAGGAGAATGGACATTGGGCAGGGAGAATGGTCATTGGGCAGAGAATGGTCATTGGGCAGGAGAATGGTCATTGGACAGGGAGAATGGTCATTGGGCAGGAGAATGGACATTGGGCAGGGAGAATGGTCATTGGGCAGAGAATGGTCATTGGGCAGGAGAATGGACATTGGGCAGGGCGAATGGCCATTGGGCAGCGAGAATGGCCATTGGGCAGGGAGAATGGTCATTGGGCAGGAGAATGGACATTGGGCATGGGGAATGGACATTGGGCAGGGAGAATGGACATTGGGCAGGGAGAATGGTCATTGCGCAGTGAGAATGATCATTGGGCAGGGAGAATGGTCATTGGGCAGGAGAATGGACATTGGGCAGGGAGAATGGCCATTGGGCAGGGGGAATGGTCATTGGGCAGGAGAATGGTCATTGGGCTGGAGAATGGACATTGGGCAGGGAAAATGGACATTGGGCAGGGAGAATGGTCATTGGGCAGGGAGAATGGACATTGGGCAGGGAGAATGGTCAATGGGCGGGGGGAATGGACATTGGGCAGGGCGAATGGTCATTGGACAGGGAGAATGGACATTGGGCAGGGAGAATGTTCATTGGGCAGGGAGAATGGCCATTGGGCATGGGGAATGGACATTGGGCAGGGAGAATGGTCATTGGGCAGGGGGAATGGACATTGGGCAGGGCGAATGGTCATTGGACAGGGAGAATGGTCATTGGGCAGGAGAATGGACATTGGGCAGGGAGAATGGTCATTGGGCAGAGAATGGTCATTGGGCAGGAGAATGGTCATTGGACAGGGAGAATGGTCATTGGGCAGGAGAATGGACATTGGGCAGGGAGAATGGTCATTGGGCAGAGAATGGTCATTGGGCAGGAGAATGGACATTGGGCAGGGAGAATGGCCATTGGGCAGGGAGAATGGTCATTGGGCAGGGAGAATGGCCATTGGGCAGGGAGAATGGACATTGGGCAGGGAGAATGGTCATTGGGCAGAGAATGGTCATTGGGCAGGAGAATGGACATTGGGCAGGGAGAATGGCCATTGGGCAGGGAGAATGGTCATTGGGCAGGGAGAATGGCCATTGGGCAGGGAGAATGGACATTGGGCAGGGCGAATGACCATTGGGCATGGGGAATGGACATTGGGCAGCGAGAATGGCCATTGGGCAGGGAGAATGGTCATTGGGCAGGCAGGAGAATGGTCATTGGGCAGGAGAATGGACATTGGGCATGGGGAATGGACATTGGGCAGGGAGAATGGACATTGGGCAGGGAGAATGGTCATTGCGCAGTGAGAATGATCGTTGGGCAGGGAGAATGGTCATTGGGCAGGAGAATGGACATTGGGCAGGGAGAATGGCCATTGGGCAGGGGGAATGGTCATTGGGCAGGAGAATGGTCATTGGGCTGGAGAATGGACATTGGGCAGGGAAAATGGACATTGGGCAGGGAGAATGGTCATTGGGCAGGGAGAATGGACATTGGGCAGGGAGAATGGTCAATGGGCGGGGGGAATGGACATTGGGCAGGGAAAATGGTCATTGGGCAGGAGAATGGTCATTGACGGGGGAATGGACATTGACGGGGGAATGGACTTTGGGCAGGGAGAATGGTCATTGACGGGGGAATGGACATTGACAGGGGGAATGGACTTTGGGCAGGGAGAATGGTCATTGACGGGGGAATGGACATTGACGGGGGAATGGACATTGGGCAGGAGAATGGTCATTGACGGGGGAATGGACATTAGGCAGGGAGAATGGACCTTAGTGAGAATGGATGTTGGTCAGTGAGGATGGACATTGGGTAGGGTGTTTGGGCACTGGGGAGGCAGAATGGATAGACATGCCAATCCCATCTGACCAAAGGGAGGAGAGGGATCTGATAGAGGGAAGTGAGGGGAGGAGCAGGATCTGACAGAGCAGAGTGAGGGGAGGAGGGGGATCTGGCAGAAGAGATTGAGGGGAGGAGGGGGATCTGAGAGTGAAGTGAGGGGATCTGGGAGGGGAGTGAGGGGAGGAGGGGGATCTGATAGAGGGGAGTGAGGGGAGGAGCGGGATTTGGCAGGGCAGTGAGGGGAGGAGGGAAGGAAGGGTGAGGGGAGGAGGGGATCTGGCAGAAGGGAGGGGAGGAGGGGATCTGACAGGGGAGTGAGGGGAGGAGAGGAGGGGGATCTGACAGAGGGGAGGTGGGGGATCCGACAGAGGGGAGTGAGGGAGTGAGGGGAGGTGGGGGATCTGACAGAGGGGAGTGAGGGAGTGAGAGGAGGAGAGGGATGTGTGATCTGTCCTTAGAAAGATTCGCAACCTTGTCCTCTCTCCTGCCTCATTCCCTGCTCTTGGTTGTATAAAGATTTCAGTTAGCATCTTCCTTGTGAAACCCATCGGCCCTGCTGTCCGGACTCCTCTGTCCACATTGTCACCAGGTGTAACCCATCTTCAAAGGTCTTTCCTTTCCCTGAGCTCCTGCCGGCATTTCTGTTGCTCTGGGATTTTACAAGATGGGGTTGCTAGCCCCATGCCCAACCCTCATTTCGCAGCCAGGCTTGGGACCGTCCTTGGCAGAGTTCAATTCTTTTTAAAATAAATTCTTAAAACACCTCAGAATATAGAGGCATGCTTTTGGAGGAATTTCTTCGGCCAGAAAGTGGTGAATCTGTGGAATTTATTGCCACAGACAGCTGAGGAGGCCAAGTCATCGGAGGTTGATAGTTCATGATTAGTCAGGGCATCAACGGTTATGGAGAGAAAGCTGAAGAACGGGGTTAAGAGGGATAATAAATCAGCCATGATGGAATGGTGGAGCAGACTCGATGGACTGAATGGCCTGATTGGTCTCCCATGCCTCATGGTCCCAAACAGGCCGCCGTGTAGTTGGGCTGAGTCCAGCTCTCAATTTGGAGTCAGACACCGTGACTTGGTGACAGAATTCACACCATCCGAGGAGTGTCTGATAACCTGCTTTCTGTTTTGTCCAGTGAACACGGAAACGGAATCGGCAGTCGTGAATGTTACGTACGGGACCAAGGACCAAGCCAGGCAGTGAGTATCACAGCACGGGGGTGGGGGCTGTCCGTTGTGCCTGTCGCTTGTTGTGTTGCTCACTCGTTTTTTACAGGATGTGACCAAGAGAAGTCACAGGCGCAGTGCAGAAGGTAGGAGTGAGCCCCTTCCTGAACTGCATGGCCCTCGGTTTTGTTGGGTGGGTACAAAACAATACGTAGATGATCCCCCCACCTTCTTTCAAAGGACGTAGAACAGTACAGCTCAATGCTGTACTGAACCAATTAAATTGGTCATCAGATGGCCAACTAAACTAATCTCCTCTGCCTCTACAACGTCTATATCCCTCCATTTTCCTCGCTCAGATTTTAAAAATTTAAGGCATCGAGTCCGAGGGCAGAGGATGAACCAGTTTTCAGCTCACGACTCAGTGAGGTTTTACTTCAGCACTGAACTGACTGGGCAGCTCGGCCTGCAGCCATCGGCACTCCCTCAGCACTGAACTGACTGGGCAGCTCGGCCTGCAGCCATCGGCACTCCCTCAGCACTGAACTGACTGGGCAGTTCGGCCTGCAGCCATCGGCACTCCCTCAGCACTGAACTGACTGGGCAGCTCGGCCTGCAGCCATCGGCACTCCCTCAGCACTGAACTGACTGGGCAGCTCGGCCTGCAGCCATCGGCACTCCCTCAGCACTGAACTGACTGGGCAGTTCGGCCTGCAGCCATCGGCACTCCCTCAGCACTGAACTGACTGGGCAGCTCGGCCTGCAGCCATCGGCACTCCCTCAGCACTGACTGGGCAGCTCGGTCTGCAGCCATCGGCACTCCCTCAGCACTGAACTGACTGGGCAGCTCGGCCTGCAGCCATCGGCACTCCCTCAGCACTGAACTGACTGGGCAGCTCGGCCTGCAGCCATCGGCACTCCCTCAGCACTGACTGGGCAGTTCGGCCTGCAGCCATCGGCACTCCCTCAGCACTGAACTGACTGGGCAGTTCGGCCTGCAGCCATCGGCACTCCCTCAGCACTGAACTGACTGGGCAGCTGCGGCCTGCAGCCATCGGCACTCCCTCAGCACTGAACTGACTGGGCAGCTCGGCCTGCAGCCATCGGCACTCCCTCAGCACTGAACTGACTGGGCAGCTCGGCCTGCAGCCATCGGCACTCCCTCAGCACTGAACTGACTGGGCAGTTCGGCCTGCAGCCATCGGCACTCCCTCAGCACTGAACTGACTGGGCAGCTGCGGCCTGCAGCCATCGGCACTCCCTCAGCACTGAACTGACTGGGCAGCTCGGCCTGCAGCCATCGGCACTCCCTCAGCACTGAACTGACTGGGCAGCTGCGGCCTGCAGCCATCGGCACTCCCTCAGCACTGAACTGACTTTGCAGCTGCGGCCTGCAGCCATCGGCACTCCCTCAGCACTGAACTGACTGGGCAGCTCGGCCTGCAGCCATCGGCATTCCCTCAGCACTGAACTGACTGGGCAGTTCGGCCTGCAGCCATCGGCACTCCCTCAGCACTGAACTGACTGGGCAGCTGCGGCCTGCAGCCATCGGCACTCCCTCAGCACTGAACTGACTGGGCAGCTCGGCCTGCAGCCATCGGCACTCCCTCAGCACTGAACTGACTGGGCAGCTCGGCCTGCAGCCATCGGCACTCCCTCAGCACTGAACTGACTGGGCAGCTCGGCCTGCAGCCATCGGCACTCCCTCAGCACTGAACTGACTGGGCAGCTGCGGCCTGCAGCCATCGGCACTCCCTCAGCACTGAACTGACTGGGCAGCTCGGCCTGCAGCCATCGGCACTCCCTCAGCACTGAACTGACTGGGCAGCTCGGCCTGCAGCCATCGGCACTCCCTCAGCACTGAACTGACTGGGCAGCTGCGGCCTGCAGCCATCGGCACTCCCTCAGCACTGAACTGACTGGGCAGCTCGGCCTGCAGCCATCGGCACTCCCTCAGCACTGAACTGACTGGGCAGCTGCGGCCTGCAGCCATCGGCACTCCCTCAGCACTGAACTGACTGGGCAGCTCGGCCTGCAGCCATCGGCACTCCCTCAGCACTGAACTGACTGGGCAGCTCGGCCTGCAGCCATCGGCACTCCCTCAGCACTGAACTGACTGGGCAGTTCGGCCTGCAGCCATCGGCACTCCCTCAGCACTGAACTGACTGGGCAGCTGCGGCCTGCAGCCATCGGCACTCCCTCAGCACTGAACTGACTGGGCAGCTCGGCCTGCAGCCATCGGCACTCCCTCAGCACTGAACTGACTTTGCAGCTGCGGCCTGCAGCCATCGGCACTCCCTCAGCACTGAACTGACTGGGCAGCTCGGCCTGCAGCCATCGGCACTCCCTCAGCACTGAACTGACTGGGCAGCTCGGCCTGCAGCCATCGGCATTCCCTCAGCACTGAACTGACTGGGCAGTTCGGCCTGCAGCCATCGGCACTCCCTCAGCACTGAACTGACTGGGCAGCTCGGCCTGCAGCCATCGGCACTCCCTCAGCACTGAACTGACTTTGCAGCTGCGGCCTGCAGCCATCGGCACTCCCTCAGCACTGAACTGACTTTGCAGCTGCGGCCTGCAGCCATCGGCACTCCCTCAGCACTGAACTGACTGGGCAGCTCGGCCTGCAGCCATCGGCATTCCCTCAGCACTGAACTGACTGGGCAGTTCGGCCTGCAGCCATCGGCACTCCCTCAGCACTGAACTGACTGGGCAGCTGCGGCCTGCAGCCATCGGCACTCCCTCAGCACTGAACTGACTGGGCAGCTCGGCCTGCAGCCATCGGCACTCCCTCAGCACTGAACTGACTGGGCAGCTCGGCCTGAAGCCATCGGCACTCCCTCAGCACTGATCTGACTCCACTGCTGTGGACTCACTTTCAAGGAATGTACAGTTATTTGTTTCCTTTTTTTTATTATTTTTTTATTCTTTGCACAATTTGTTATTTTTATTGCACGTTGGACATTTGACACTCTCTGTGGTTTGGGGTTTTTTTGTGAATTAAATTGTGTTTCTTTGTTTTATGGCTGTGTCATAAGGGGACAGGAGACTGGACCCAAGTGCAGGACGCAGGCACTGAAGTATAGGGGCAGGACGGGAACAATTAAACGATAGACAAGACGTGGAGACCATGGTGTGCGTGAGGGCCGTGATGTTCAAGGTGATTCTGGGGTTCCGGGACAGTCTTAGAGTTCAGGCAGGCAGGAGGATCCCGGAGTTCAGGCAGGGTCTAGGAGTTCACTGGTCGGGCCACATAACTCTTGAGCAGGGTCCGGACCTCCCAGGCAGGAACACGGGGGACTGGGCAGGTCACGGGCACCTGGGTAGGTAGCGGGGCACGACCCATCACCAGCGAGGGATGGAAAGGGGCAGAGTCCCCCACCGAACAATGGCAGTCTGGCTAGGCTTGTCCGACGGAGGCAAGGGATAGGAAGAGAACTTGGTCCAGGGTGACTGCCAGACTTACTTGAAGAACTCGTCTTTAACGAGGGGAACTCCAAGCCAGGGCAACCGGAGGAACAGGATAGGCAGGACAACCCCCAACTCCACTCAGTCCCAGAGCCCCCCATATACACCGCCAGCCGATGGGCATCAGGGTCGCCTCCTTGAGCCCCAACAAGCCACGGTGATCCACAGGTGTGACTGATTGGGCTCAAGGGCGAAAGGAGGGACGACCACAAGACCC
The DNA here is from genome assembly GCF_030144855.1 of Hypanus sabinus. Taxonomy (NCBI): domain Eukaryota; kingdom Metazoa; phylum Chordata; class Chondrichthyes; order Myliobatiformes; family Dasyatidae; genus Hypanus; species Hypanus sabinus. Next base: position 42,160 of record NW_026778969.1, on the reverse strand, counting down.
GGAGTCCGGAGTCCGCAGACCGGATCAAGACCTGGAATGCGGGCTCCGGACCGGACCATAACAGGCTGCAAGAAGATGAATCTCAAGGTTGTACAGTATTTGGTACAGCGTAGGAACAGGCCATTCAGCCACAAAGTTGTGCTGAACCAGCAAAAAAGTAAATCGAAAACACACAAACACTAATCCCTCCTCCCTACACCATGTCCATATCCCTCCATCCTCCTCACATCCACATGCCTCTCCAAACTTCTCTTAAAAGCAAATAAATTTACCTCTACCACCATACCAGGCAGTGCATTCCAGGCGTCCACCCCTCTGAGTGAAAAACTTACCCCTCACATCCCCCTTAAACCTACCCCCTCTCACCTTCAATGCATGCCCTCTGGTATCAGACATTTCAGCCCTGGGAAACAGATACTCCCTGGCTACTCTGTCGGTCAGATCTCCAATGAGCTTCTGTGGCTCCAGAGAAAACAGCCAAAGTTTGTCCAGCCTCTCGTAAATCACATGCCCTCGAAACCACACAGCACTGTGTAAAAGAATTCTGGAAAGTGAAGATGCTTTCAAAAGTAATGTCATGAAAAGATTGCAGTTTAAGAAGGAGCTATTGAAGACCGGTGACAACTTACTGGTGGTCCCCGAAGCAAGAAATACAACTAAATACTTTATTAATAACAATTTTTCTATAAAAATTGTGGTAAGCAATCACTGTGGACAATGCAAATGTGAAGCTGACTTGTGGGTCATAGCTTCTGGGTGTGAGTTAGTGTCGAGAGGGGTCGAGGCATGAGTCGGCACATGCAAATTGGAGGAAACTGGGGGTGAGGTTTGATTGATCTAAGTGCCAGGCCAATTTGGAAAGGTCAGGAACGGGCCAGAGCCTGGTGGCGGGGTCCAGGCCCAGAGGGTATTGAAGCAACAGGACTCTGGGTCCCAGAGCGAGGAACAACCCGATGTTTGGACAATTTATATACTGGGCCAGATGGATTGAAAAGGCCAGGTGACTGGAGACAAAGGATGAGCCAGTTCTGCTCGCTGCTCTGTGATGTTTACTCTGCTCTTTTCTGCACTGATTCAGAGCCTGTGGGCCTGCTCCAGGCTCCGCGATGCTCACTCAGCTGTGTGATGAATTGAGGCTGAGGCTGTGGGCCTGCTCCGGCTGCTCCAGGTTTTGTGTCTGGGGTCTCACTTTCATTCTAAGCACTGGTTGCTTACTTTTACTGTTTGCACAATTTGATTTTTTTCTCTCTTTCTGCACATGGGGTGGTTGTCAAGTATCTTTATGGGTTCTTTTGGGTTTCCTTGTTCTGTGGCTGCCTGTAAGGAGACGAATCTGAAGGTTGTATAATGTATACAAACCTTACAATAAATGTACTTTGAACTTTGATCAAAAGATTTTCTATAAAGAGCAGTAAACACTAAAAAAACTAAATCAAATCAATCTTTGGTGTGACCACCCTTGACTTTTAAAACTGCATCAATTCTCTTAGGTGCTCTGTTGCGCAGTTTTGTAAGAAAATTGGCTGGTAGGTTGTTCCGAGCATCCTGGAAAACTTGCCACAATTCTTCTGCAGACTCTGGCTGTCTCGCTTGCTTTGTCTCTCCAGGTAAGCCCAGACAGCCTCGATGATGTTGAGATCAGGGCTCTGTAGCGGCCATACAATCTGAAACCATATAAAAAATCTAAGACTCTTGCACAGTGCTGTACTGTGAACTATGAAGTAAACCTTCCCTACCTCTTTTCCTAGGATTAACATCCATCTATGAAAACAGGGATACGGACTGGGATTAAATTAAATTTAGCAAATCCTTTCCTGTTGGGCCTAACAGGCAGGCCTATGAGCTAAAATACTGGAATCGCTCAGCAGGTGAAGCAGCATCTGGAAGAAGAACCAGTTAACCTTTCTTTGTTGATGGTATTACGATACAGCAACAATGAATATAGAATTGAGACAGGTTTTTTATAAACAAATAAAACATTTATTTAAATGGCTTCCTCCTTGCGTAATACAGTTTCAGGTTGCATTTCTGGATGCAGCGACGGACTGTTAAGTGACAATGGTTTTCCGAAGTACTCCCAAGCCCAGGTGGCTATAATTGTCACAGTAGCATGACGGTTTCTTAGGCAGTGCCGCCTGAGGGCTCGAAGATCACGCGCATTCAACAGTGGTTTCCGACCTTGCCCTTTACGCACAGAGATGTCTCTGAATTCTCTGAATCTTTTCACAATATTATGTACTGTAGATGTTGAAAGACCTAAATTCTCTGCAATCTTGCGTTGGGAAATGTTCCTTTTGAACTAACAATTCTCTCACGAATTTTGGCACAAAGGGGTGAGCCACGACCCATCCTTGCTTGTAAAGACTGAGCCTTTGATGGACACTACTTTTATACCCAGTCATGATACCTCACCTGCTACCAATTAGCCTGCTTAATGTGGAGTCTTCCAAACCGGTGTTACTTGAATATTCTGTGCACTTTTCAATCTTATTTTAACTCTGTCCCAACTTTTGCTGAGTGTGTTGCAGCCATCAAGTTCTAAATTTGTGTATATTTACAAAATACAATTAAGCTGGTCAGTAAAACTATTGAAAATCTTTTCTTTGCACTTTTGTCAGTTAAATAAAGGTTCACGTGAATTAACATATCACAGATTTTTGTTTTTATTGCATTTTGGAAAATATCCCAACTTTTCTGGAAATGGGGTTTGTAGAACGGCTTAAAGGGATTGACCTTTCCTTGGCGAAATGCTGCGTCCAGCTCTTTCTGCTTTCACAATGCAGGAGCTATCTCAGATGCAGGTTACTAATTCCTTGAAAGAAGATTAAATAAGGTCGATCCTGTATTACCGCTGATGACACCAACTTTACTCGATCCTTCGGGTTTTCCGTACTTAGTCAAGTTCTTCACTCTCCGACTGAATTGCAAAGGTAAAAACCAAATCACAACTGGCAGTGTTTAGCGAAACTGCCGGCAATAACCTTCAAGGCTTAAGATAGAAAAACTCCACTTTAAAACAAAACTGCGTCATGAGACGAAAAGCGGCATAACGGAGTAACTGACGAATTAAACTACAAACTGACTTGTGTCACAGGAAGGCTTTCTCCCTTTTATACCTATTGAAACAGGCCATCACATGACCTCTCACTGGTGGGAAATTACATCACTCCACCATCACAAGACCATTAGATCATACTCAATTACATCATGGTCATGTGACAGTATTGTGACAAGATACCCATGGGGTATGTAACAATGGTCAGTTTGGATGTGGTGAACCAGACTGTGCCTGGTCAGCACTGTTTTCATTGAAGAGTGGAGGTTCGTAGACGGCACGGTTAGTGTTCCTATTACAGTACCAGTGACTCAGCTTCAAATCTCACTGCTGTCTGTAAAGAGCTTGTACATTCTCCCCGTGAGCGAGTAGATTTCCTCCGGGAGATCTGGTACCCTCCCACCTTCCGAAGATGTACAGGTTAGAGTTAGTTACACAAAATATTCTGCAGATGCTGGAAATCCAGAGTAACACTCACTAAATGCCAGAGTCAGGCAGCAGGGACCGAGACCCTTCATAAGACTGAGTTCATAAGTTGAGGGATCGGATGTGTGCCAACACTTGTGCGCTTCCCCCGTCACATACTTGTACGGTGTTGGTGCGTCTCACTGTTCATTTTGATGTGTATATGGCAAATAAAGCTAATCTTTAATCCTTATCTTTAAGCAGCAGCATGACTGGTTTCTGAACCTTCCTCTCTCCCCTCAGAGCCATATCCAAACTGAACGGCCACCAATTGGATTCCTACAGCCTGACCGTCACCTACATCCCAGACGAGCAGGTCGGACAGCAGGGCCAGGAAGTGGGCCGCAGAGGCTTCAGCGGCAGGGGGCATCCTCAACAAGGCTCAGCCAGCACCATGAAGCAGCAGTTCGACATTCCCCTGCGGATCCTTGTCCCCACCCAGTTTGTGGGAGCCATCATTGGGAAGGAAGGAGCCACCATTCGAAACATCACGAAACAGACACAGTCCAAGTAAGACTTCAGTACCTTCAGAATCAGAATCAGCTTTATGAAAGAGAGAAAAATACACTGCGAGACCTAGAAAGTTATTATGTCTCAATTATAAATACATTAAAACATAAATAGTGCCAAACTAGCTAGGTAGTGTTCATGGGTTCATCGATTATTCAGAATTCAGATGACGGAGGAGAAGAAACTGTTTCTAAAGCATTGAGCGTGGGTCTTCTTCCTGAAGGTAGAATTGAGAAGGGGAATGGGCCTTAAGACCTTAAGACTTAGGAGCAAAATTAGACCATTTGGCAAATTGAGTCTGCTCCACCATTCAATCGTGGCTAATTTATTCTCCTTCTCATCCCGATTCTCTTGTCTTCTCCCTGTAACATTTGACGCCTTTACTCATCAAGAATCTGCTTTAAATACGCCCAATGACTCGGCCTCCACAGCCGTCTGCAGCAATAAATTTCGCAGATTCACCACTCTCTGGATAAAGAAATTCCTCCTCATCTCTGTTCTAAATGGATGTTACTCTATTCTGAGGCTGTGCCCTTTGATCCGAGATTCACTCACTATAGGAAACATCTTCTTCACATCCAGTCTGTCTAGGCCTTTCAATATTTGGTACATTTCAATGAGATTCCACATCCCCTGTCATTCTCTAAACTCCAGCGAGTACAGGCCCAGAGCCGTCAAGTGTTCCTCATACATTAACCAGTTCATTCCCAGGGTCGTTTTCATGAGCCTCCTCTGGACCCTCTCCAACGCCAGCACATCCTTTCTTAGATATGGGGATCAAAACATCCAAGGATACACATTGGATAGAAAGCTCAGGCAAGGAAGCAGAGGGGGTGGTGTTGCTTCTTGGTAAAAAATGAAATCAACTCATTAGCAAGAGGTAACAATGGTCAGAAGGCGTAGAATTTATGTGGGTAGAGGTAAGGAACTGCAAGGATGAGAAGACACTGATGGGAGCTGTATACAGACCCTCAAACAGTAGTAAGGATGTGGTCCACAAATCACAATGGGAGATAGAAAATGTATGCCAAAAGGGCAACATTACCACAGTCATGGGGGATTTCAATATGGAGGTAGATTGGGAATATCAGATTGGTGCTGGAACCCAAGAGAGGAATTTTCTCGAATCCGTGTGAGATGGCTTTTTCTAGCAGCTCGTGGTTGAGCCCACTAGGAGATCAACGATTCTGGACTGGGTGTTGTGCAATGGACCAGGATTGATGAGGGAGCTTAAGGTAAAAGAACCCTTGGGGGTCAGTTATCATATGGCAGGTGTTTATCCAGCTCATGGCCACATTGACGGGCAGTGGCAAAGCTGTCCCCAATCTTTGTAAGAGGGCATGTTTGGACCAGGTGGGGGACGTCCTGGGTTGGGGCACCACAGGGGCAAGCTGGGGTGTGTCGTGCACCCCATCAGTGTAGTGTTCGCACTGTTTTGGCATGTCAACTTCTGAGTCCATCTGTGGCTATCCAGTTCTTTCTGTAGTAAAGTCCAGGAGAAGCAAGATGGGGTCGTCGATCAGATCTCCGCCTGGGGGCGTCTTGGTGTGTTTTTATTGTTGCCATTCAGTGTGTTCATCATAGGAGTTGTAGAAAGGTTTTTGGGAAGTTGAAGGAACATCTTCAATGAGTTTACGAGCTGGAATGTTGTTGGGCATATTTTGGATACGGTTGTAGAATTTTGCTAAAACTGTTCTCTGGGAGTGCAATTGTTGGGAGCCTTTGGACGGGTGTGGATTTGAGGGCTCCTGAGATTATTCTTTTAGAAGTATGAAGCTGTGAATTGACGATGGGACGTAATATTCGGCGACTGAGAAACATAGTGCTAGTCTAGACATTCATAGGACTGACTGGTTCCTGCTATCTTCCTGATCATGACCATTCTAGATTTTAGTTTCTTTGCAACATTTTGAAGGTGGATCTTATATGAGAGAGTTCAATCTAGTGTGACTGACTCCCAAGTACTTTGGGTATTGATTGTTGGTGACTGTTTATTACTTAGCTTGGTCATAATATGATAGAATTCCTAGAAATTTGAGGAGAAGCTAAAGTCAGATGTATCAGTATTACAGTGGAGGAAAAGGAATTACAGAGACGTGAGCGAGGAGCAGGCCAGGATTGATTGGAAAAGAATACTGGCAGTGATGACGACAGAAAAGCAGTGGCTGGAATTTCCAGAAGCAATTTGGAAGTACAGGATATATAAAACCCCATTTCCAGAAAAGTTGGGATATTTTCCAAAATGCAATAAAAACAAAAATCTGTGATATGTTAATTCACGTGAACCTTTATTTAACTGACAAAAGTACAAAGAAAAGATTTTCAGTAGTTTTACTGACCAACTTAATTGTATTTTGTAAATGTACATTAATTTAGAATTTGATGGCTGCAATACACTAAACAAAAGTTGGGACAGAGGCATGTTTACCATTGTGTTACATCACCTTTCCTTTTAATAACACTTTTTAATCGTTTTGGAACTGAGGATACTAATTGTAGTAGATTTGCAATTGGAAATTTTGTCCATTCTTGCTTGATATAAGACTTCAGCTGCTCAACAGTCCGTGGTCTCCGTTGTCTGATTCTCCTCTTCATGATGCGCCATACATTTTCAATAGGAGATAGATCTGGACTGGCAGCAGGCCAGTCAAGCACATGCACTCTGTGTCTACAAAGCCACGCTGTTGTAGCCCGTGCAGAATGTGGTCTGGCATTGTCCTGCTGAAATAAGCATGGATGTCCCGGGAAGAGACGTCACCTTGATGGCAACATATGTCTCTCTAAAATCCTAATATACACCTCAGAGTCAATGGTACCTTCACATACATGCAACTCACCCATGCCGTGGGCACTGATGCACCCCCATACCATCACAGATGTTGGCTTTTGCACCTTTGGCTGATAACAATCAGGATGGTCGTTTTCATCTTTGGCACGGAGAACTCGACGCCCATTTTTTCCAAACACTAGCTGAAATATGGACTCATCTGACCACAGCACACGGTTCCACAGTCTTTCGGTCCATCTGAGATGAGCTTGGGCCCAGAGAACTCGCCGGCGTTTCTGCATAGAGTTGATGTATGGCTTCCTCCTTGCGTAATACAGTTTCAAGCTGCATTTCTGGATGCAGCGACGGACTGTGTTAAGTGACAATGGTTTTCCGAAGTACTCCCGAGCCCAGGTGGCTATAATTGTCACAGTAGCATGACGCTTTCTTAGGCAGTGCCGCCTGAGGGCTCGAAGATCACACGCATTCAACAGTTGTTTCCAACCTTGCCCTTTATGCACTGAGATATCTCTGAATTCTCTGAATCTTTTCACAATATTATGTACTGTAGATGTTGAAAGACCTAAATTCTCTGCAATCTTGCATTGGGAAATGTTCCTTTTGAACTGACTAACAATTTTCTCACGAATTTTGACACAAAGGGGTGAGCCACGACCCATCCTTGCTTGCTAAGACTGAGCCTTTGATGGACGGTACTTTTATACCCAGTCATGATACCTCACCTGCTACCAATTAGCCTGCTTAATGTGGAGTCTTCCAAACCGGTGTTACTTGAATATTCTGTGCACTTTTCAATCTTATTTTAACTTTGTCCCAACTTTTGTTGAGTGTGTTGCAGCCATCAAGTTCTAAATTTGTGTATATTTACAAAATACAATTAAGCTGGTCAGTAAAACTATTGAAAATCTTTTCTTTGCACTTTTGTCAGTTAAATAAAGGTTCACGTGAATTAACATATCACAGATTTTTGTTTTTATTGCATTTTGGAAAATATCCCAACTTTTCTAGAAGTGGGGTTTGTACATCCCAAAGAGAAAGAAGCATTGTAAAGGCAAGATGATGCAACCATGGCTAACAAGAGAAGTCAAAGCCAACATAACAGCCAAAAAGAGGGCATAAAATAGAGCAAAGATTAGTAGGAAGTTAGAGGATTGGGAAGCTTTTAAAAGCCAACAGAAGGCAACTAAAAAAGTCATTAAGATATAGATGGAATGCCATCTATATTTTAATGTAAGCTTGCCAATAATATTAAAGTTTCTTCTGACAAAGTGTAAAAGAGAGGCAAGAGTGGATATTGGATCGATGCTGGAGAGCTAGTGATGGGGGATATGGATATAATGGGTGAACTGAATAAGTACTCTGCATCACTGTGGAAGACACTAGCTGTATGAAGTTCCAGGTCTCAGGGGTCATGAAGTGTGTGACGTTAATATTACTGTGGAGAAGGTTCTTGGGAAGCTGCAAGGTCAGATGGTAGATAAGTCAGCTGGGAAGATGGTCTACACCCCAGGCTTCTGAAAGAGGTGGCTGAAGAGATGTGGAAGCATTTGTAATGATCTTTCAAGAAACACTGGATTCTGAAAAGGCTCTGGAAGTCTGGAAAATTGCAAACGTCACTCCACTCTTCAGGAAGACAGAGAGGCCAAAGGAAGGAAATTATAGGCCAGTTAGTCTGACCTCAGTGGTTGGGAAGATGTTGGAGTTGATTGTTAAGGATGTGGTTTCGAGTTAGTTGGAGACACATGATAAAATGGGCCGTAGTCAGCAAGGTTTCCTCAAGGGAAAATCTTGCCTGACAAATCTGTTGGAATTCTTTGAAGAAATAACAAGAAGGATAAACAAAGGAGAATTGGTTGATGTTGTGTATTTGGATTTTCAGAAGGCCTTTGATAAGTTGTCACACAAGAGGCTGCTTAACAAGCTACGAGCCCATGGTATTACAGGAAAGATTCTAGCATGGATAGAGCAGTGGCTGATTGGCAGGAGGCAAAGAGTGGGAATAAAGGGAGCCTTTTCTGGCTGACTGCTGGTAAATAGTGTTGTCCAAAAGGGTCTGTGTTGAGACCGATTCTTTTTAAGTTACCTGTCAATGGTTTGGCTGATGGAATTATTGCAAAGTTTGCAGATGACATTCGGGTAGTTTTGAGTAAGTAGACAGACGAGGAGAAAAAGAAATGTCAGATGGAATACAGTGTTGGGAAGTGTATGATCATGCACTTTGGTAGAAGAAATGATGGGGTTGATTATTTTCGAAATGGAGAGTAAATTCAAAATTCCGAGCTGCAAAGGGACTTGGGAATCCTTGTGCAGGATTCCCCTGAAGGTTAATTTGCAGGTTGAGTCTGGGGTGAGAGAGGCAAATGCAATGTTAGCATTCATTTCAAGAGGTCTAGAATATAAAAACGAGGATGTAATGTTGAGACTTTATAAGGCACTGGTGAGGCCTCACGGAGTATTGGGAGCAGTTTTGGGCCCCTTATCGAAGACATGACATACAGACATTGAAGAGGATTCAAAGGAGGTTCGTGAAAACAATTCTGGGATGGAAAGGCCGATCATATGAGGAGCGTGTGATGGCTCTGGGCCTGTACTCACTGGAATTCACAAGAATGAGGGGAGACCTCATTGAAACCTATCGAAAGGTAAATGGTAGATGATTCTCCTAATGGTTCATCCTCCTTTGCTCATCAACATGGTGTTAATGTAAGCTCCCTTGGTTTGAATGTTCATTGTTTTATTTCTGGAAAGTGTGGAATTATCACAAGTAAAGGAAAAGATTTGGGGGGAGAAAAAGATAATTTGAAGTACGTAAGTACACAGGAATTGGATAAGTATGTTTATGGGTGGGAGCAAACATGAATGTGTTAAGTTACAAGCACCTCTGTAAGTGACGAGTCAGCATACAGAGAGGAGGTGCAGCGGCTAACGGACTGGTGCAGAGCCAACAACCTGTCTCTGAATGTAAACGAAACAAAAGAGATGGTTGTTGACTTCAGGAGGGCACGAAGCGACCACTCACTCCCCGCTGAACATCGACGGCTCCTCGGTAGAGATCGTTAAGAGCACCAAATTTCTTGGTGTTCACCTGGCGGAGAATCTCACCTGGTCCCTCAACACCAGCTCCATAGCAAAGAAAGCCCAGCAGCGTCTCTACTTTATGTGAAGGCTGAGGAAAGTCCATCTCCCACCCCCCATCCTCATCACATTCTACAGGGGTTGTATTGAGAGCATCCTGAGCAGCTGCATCACTGTCTGGTTCGGAAATTGCACTGTCTCGGATCGCAAGACCCTGCAGCAGATAGTGAGGTCAGCTGAGAAGATCATTGGGGCCTCACTTCCCGCCATCACAGACATTTACACTACACACTGCATCCGCAAAGCAAACAGCATTATGCAGGACCCCGTGTATCCCTCATACAAACTCTTCTCCCTCCTGCCGTCTGGCAAAAGGCTCCGAAGCATTCGGGCTCTTACAACCAGACTATATAACAGTTTCTTCCCCCACGCCATCAGACTCCTCAATACCCGAAGCCTGGACTGACACCTTGCCCTATTGTCTTGTTTATTATTTATTGTAATGTCTGCACTGTTTTTGTGTACTTTATGCAGTCCTGTGTAGGTCTGTAGTCTAGTGTAACTTTCTCTGTGTTGTTTTTTTACGTAGTTCAGTCTAGTTTTTGTACTGTGTCATGTAACACCATGGTCCTGAAAAATGTTGTCTCAGTTTAACTATGTACTGTAGCAGCAGTTATGGTCGAAATGACAATAAAAGTGACTTGACTTGACCTATGATGGAATTTAGATAGGGTTACACACATTATTTTGGACAAGAAAGAAATGGATGAGAAGAGATACACAGAAATTATTATTCAACCACTACTATTACTAACTTTTTAACAACAATTATTATTATTTAGTTTAATAGTGTGGATTACAATTGCACATAAATGTCTATTTAAGTGCCTAATTGTTTTTCGTGTGTACTTGTGAATGTATAAATACATACAGATTTATACATATGTAAAAAATGGAAAAGGCTTTATATGTAAAAACGTTTATGTAATACTTATGAATACCTTATCCAAATAAAACAATTGAAGAAACCCATCGAATGGTAAAAGGCCTCAATAGAGTGGATGTGGAAAGGATATTTGTTATGGTGAGGAGTCAAAGACAAGAGGACCCAGCCTCAGAATAGAGGGGTGTCCTTTTAGAATGGAGAAGAGGAGGAATTTCTTTAGCTTGAGAGTGGTGAATCCATGGAATTCGTTGCCACAGGCAGCTGTGGAGACCACGTCATTGGATATATTTAAGACAATGGTTGAGGGATTCATCATTGGTCAAGACATGAAGGGCCATGGGGAGAAATCAGGAGCCTGGGGCTGAAAGGAAATGTGGATGAAATGGTGGAAGAGACTTGATAGGTTGAATGGCCAAATTCTGCTCCTATCTCTCATGGTCTTATGGTCAAAAACTACTCACAACACACACCAATGTGACACAACAGTATATCCTTGCTCTTATATTCTCCACCTCTCGCGAGGACTAGAATTTCCAGACACAGGGTGGTGCAGATAATCAATAAAGTTCAAGTTCAAACTATGGTAAACTGAGATAGAGAGTCATCAAATACGACTGGCGTTCAGTTCAAAAGACTTATAATGAGATTCAGTGAGGGGTGAAAGGTGCACAGGGAGTTTGCCGTGACACTGGGTTACAAAAACGCAGTCAACTGAGGGAGGAGAGAGAAGAGACACCATGATTCAGCGTGAGTGTCTTTGTGCAGGATCGATGTTCATCGAAAGGAGAACGCGGGCGCGGCAGAGAAACCGATCAGCATCCACTCAACGGCAGAGGGCTGCTCAGCGGCCTGCAGGATGATCCTGGACATCATGCACCAGGAGGCACAGGCCATCAAAATGTAGGTAACCGGGCGTCGTGGTGACAGGCGTTCACAGCACCTTCCAGAACTCTGTCCCGGTGCAAATGGACAAAAACACACACGCTGTGACACCGACGCACCCCACAACCATCACCGTGATACCGACACTCCCCACAACCCTCACTGTGACACCGACACTCCCCACTCCCCTCACTGTGACACTGACACTCCCCTCACCCCTCACTGTGACACCGACACACCCCAAACCCCTTCCCGTCACACCGACACACCCCACACCCCTCACTGTAACACCGACACACCCCACACCCCTCACTGTGACACCGACACACCCCACTCCCCTCACTGTGACACTGACACACCCCACACCCCTCACTGTAACACCGACACACCCCACACCCCTCACTGTGACACCGACACACCCCACACCCCTCACTGTGATACCGACACTCCCCACACCCCTCACTGTGACACTGACACACCCCACACCCCTCACCCCTCACTGTGACACTGACACACCCCACAACCATCACCGTGATACCGACACTCCCCACACCCCTCACTGTGACACCGACACTCCCCACTCCCCTCACTGTGACACCGACACACCCCAAACCACTTCCCGTCACACCGACACTCCCCACACCCCTCACCGTGATACCGACACACCCCACTCCCCTCACCGTGATACCGACACTCCCCACAACCCTCACTGTGACACCGACACTCCCCACACCCCTCACTGTGACACTGACACACCCCACACCCCTCACTGTGACACCGACACACCCCACACCCCTCACTGTGAAACCGACACTCTCCACACCCCTCACTGTGACACCGACACACCTCACACCCCTCACTGTGACACTGACACACCCCACACCCCTCACTGTGACACCGACACACCCCACAACCCTCACCGTGAAACCGACACACCCCACAACCCTCACCGTGACACCGACACTCCCCACTCCCCTCACTGTGACACTGACACACCCCTCACCCCTCACCGTGACACTGACACACCCCTCACCCCTCACCGTGATACCGACACTCCCCACTCCCCTCACTGTGACACTGACACACCCCTCACCCCTCACTGTGACACTGACACACCCCACAACCCTCACCGTGACACCGACACTCCCCACTCCCCTCACTGTGACACTGACACACCCCTCACCCCTCACCGTGACACCGACACTCCCCACACCCCTCACTGTGACACCGACACACCCCACACCCCTCACCGTGATACCGACACTCCCCACAACCCTCACTGTGACACCGACACTCCCCACACCCCTCACTGTGACACCGACACTCCCCACTCCCCCCACTGTGACACCGACACACCCCAAACCACTTCCCGTCACACCGACACTCCCCACACCCCTCACCGTGATACCGACACACCCCACTCCCCTCACCGTGATACCGACACTCCCCACAACCCTCACTGTGACACCGACACTCCCCACACCCCTCACTGTGACACTGACACACCCCACACCCCTCACTGTGACACCGACACACCCCACACCCCTCACTGTGAAACCGACACTCTCCACACCCCTCACTGTGACACCGACACACCTCACACCCCTCACTGTGACACTGACACACCCCACACCCCTCACTGTGACACCGACACACCCCACACCCCTCACTGTGACACCGACACACCCCACAACCCTCACCGTGAAACCGACACACCCCACAACCCTCACCGTGACACCGACACTCCCCACTCCCCTCACTGTGACACTGACACACCCCTCACCCCTCACCGTGACACTGACACACCCCTCACCCCTCACCGTGATACCGACACTCCCCACTCCCCTCACTGTGACACTGACACACCCCTCACCACTCACTGTGACACTGACACACCCCACAACCCTCACCGTGACACCGACACTCCCCACTCCCCTCACTGTGACACTGACACACCCCTCACCCCTCACCGTGACACCGACACTCCCCACACCCCTCACTGTGACACCGACACACCCCTCACCCCTCACCGTGATACCGACACTCCCCACTCCCCTCACTGTGACACTGACACACCCCTCACCCCTCACTGTGACACTGACACACCCCACACCCCTCACTGTGACACTGACACACCCCACACCCCTCACTGTGACACTGACACACCCCACACCCCTCACCGTGATACCGACACTCCCCACTCCCCTCACTGTGACACTGACACACCCCTCACCCCTCACCGTGACACCGACACACTCCACACCCCTCACTGTGAAACCGACACTCCCCACTCCCCTCACTGTGACACTGACACACCCCTCACCCCTCACCGTGATACCGACACTCCCCACTCCCCTCACTGTGACACTGACACACCCCAAACCCCTTCCCGTCACACTGACACTCCCCACACCCCTCACCGTGACACTGACACACCCCACACCCCTCACTGTGACACCGACACTCCCCTCACCCCTCACTGTGACACCGACACACCCCAAACCCCTTCCCGTCACACCGACACTCCCCACAACCCTCACTGTGACAGCAACACGCCCCTCACTGTGACACTGACACATCCCAAAACCCCTCACAGTGACACTGACACTCCTCACTCCCCTCACTGTGACACTGACACACCACACACCCCTCACTGTGACACTGACACACCACACACCCCCCACTGTGACACCAACAAACCTCACACCCCTCACTGTGACACGGACACTCCCCACAACCCTCACTGTGACACCGACACTCCCCACTCCCCTCACTGTGACACTGACACACCCCAAACCACTTCCCGTCACACCGACACACCCCACACACCTCACTGTGACACCGACACACCCCTCACTGTGACACTGACACTCCCCACAACCCTCACTGTGACACCGACACTCCCCACACCCCTCACTGTGACACTGACACTCCCCACAACCCTCACTGTGACACCGACACTCCCCACACCCCTCACTGTGACACTGACACACCCCACACCCCTCACTGTGACACCGACACACCCCACACCCCTCACTGTGAAACCGACACACCCCACAACCCTCACCGTGACACCGACACTCCCCACTCCCCTCACTGTGACACTGACACACCCCTCACCCCTCACTGTGACACTGACACACCCCACACCCCTTACTGTGACACTGACACACCCCACACCCCTCACTGTGAACCTGACACACCCCTCACCCCTCACCGTGATACCGACACTCCCCACTCCCCTCACTGTGACACTGACACACCCCTCACCCCTCACTGTGACACTGACACATCCCAAAACCCCTCACAGTGACACTGACACTCCTCACTCCCCTCACTGTGACACTGACACACCACACACCCCTCACTGTGACACTGACACACCACACACCCCCCACTGTGACACCAACAAACCTCACACCCCTCACTGTGACACGGACACTCCCCACAACCCTCACAGTGACACCGACACTCCCCACTCCCCTCACTGTGACACTGACACACCCCAAACCACTTCCCGTCACACCGACACACCCCACACACCTCACTGTGACACCGACACTCCCCACACCCCTCACTGTGACACTGACACTCCCCACAACCCTCACTGTGACACCGACACTCCCCACACCCCTCACTGTGACACTGACACACCCCACACCCCTCACTGTGACACCGACACACCCCACTCCCCTCACTGTGACACAGACACACCCCACACCCCTCACTGTGAAACCGACACACCCCACAACCCTCACCGTGACACCGACACTCCCCACTCCCCTCACTGTGACACTGACACACCCCTCACCCCTCACTGTGAAACCGACACACCCCACAACCCTCACCGTGACACCGACACTCCCCACTCCCCTCACTGTGACACTGACACACCCCACACCCCTCACTGTGAAACCGACACACCCCACAACCCTCACCGTGACACCGACACTCCCCACTCCCCTCACTGTGACACTGACACACCCCTCACCCCTCACTGTGACACTGACACACCCCACACCCCTTACTGTGACACCGACACACCCCACACCCCTCACTGTGAACCTGACACACCCCTCACCCCTCACCGTGACACCGACACACCCCACACCCCTCACTGTGAAACCGACACTCCCCACTCCCCTCACTGTGACACTGACACACCCCTCACCCCTCACCGTGACACCGACACACTCCACACCCCTCACTGTGAAACCGACACTCCCCTCACCCCTCACCGTGACACCGACACACTCCACACCCCTCACCGTGATACCGACACTCCCCACTCCCCTCACTGTGACACTGACACACCCCAAACCCCTTCCCGTCACACTGACACTCCCCACACCCCTCACCGTGACACTGACACACCCCGCACCCCTCACTGTGACACCGACACTCCCCTCACCCCTCACTGTGACAACGACACTCCCCTCACCCCTCACTGTGACACCGACACTCCCCTCACCCCTCACTGTGACACCGACACACCCCAAACCCCTTCCCGTCACACCGACACTCCCCACAACCCTCACTGTGACAGCAACACGCCCCTCACTGTGACACTGACACATCCCAAAACCCCTCACAGTGACACTGACACTCCTCACTCCCCTCACTGTGACACTGACACACCACACACCCCTCACTGTGACACTGACACACCACACACCCCCCACTGTGACACCAACAAACCTAACACCCCTCACTGTGACACGGACACTCCCCACAACCCTCACAGTGACACCGACACTCCCCACTCCCCTCACTGTGACACTGACACACCCCAAACCACTTCCCGTCACACCGACACACCCCACACACCTCACTGTGACACCGACACTCCCCACACCCCTCACTGTGACACTGACACTCCCCACAACCCTCACTGTGACACCGACACTCCCCACACCCCTCACTGTGACACTGACACACCCCACACCCCTCACTGTGACACCGACACACCCCACACCCCTCACTGTGAAACCGACACACCCCACAACCCTCACCGTGACACCGACACTCCCCACTCCCCTCACTGTGACACTGACACACCCCTCACCCCTCACTGTGACACTGACACACCCCACACCCCTTACTGTGACACCGACACACCCCACACCCCTCACTGTGAACCTGACACACCCCTCACCCCTCACCGTGATACCGACACTCCCCACTCCCCTCACTGTGACACTGACACACCCCTCACCCCTCACTGTGACACTGACACACCCCTCACCCTCACTGTGACACCGACACACTCCACACCCCTCACTGTAACACTGACACTCCCCACACCCCTCACCGTGACACTGACACACCCCACACCCCTTACTGTGACACTGACACACCCCACACCCCTCACTGTGACACTGACACACCCCACACCCCTCACTGTGACACCGACACACCTCTCACCCCTCACCGTGATACCGACACTCCCCACTCCCCTCACTGTGACACTGACACACCCCTCACCCCTCACCGTGACACCGACACACCCCACACCCCTCACTGTGAAACCGACACTCCCCACTCCCCTCACTGTGACACTGACACACCCCTCACCCCTCACCGTGACACCGACACACTCCACACCCCTCACTGTGAAACCGACACTCCCCACTCCCCTCACTGTGACACTGACACACCCCAAACCCCTTCCCGTCACACTGACACTCCCCACACCCCTCACCGTGACACTGACACACCCCGCACCCCTCACTGTGACACCGACACTCCCCTCACCCCTCACTGTGACAACGACACTCCCCTCACCCCTCACTGTGACACCGACACTCCCCTCACCCCTCACTGTGACACCGACACACCCCAAACCCCTTCCCGTCACACCGACACTCCCCACAACCCTCACTGTGACAGCAACACGCCCCTCACTGTGACACTGACACATCCCAAAACCCCTCACAGTGACACTGACACTCCTCACTCCCCTCACTGTGACACTGACACACCCCACACCCCTCACTGTGAAACCGACACTCCCCACTCCCCTCACTGTGACACTGACACACCCCTCACCCCTCACCGTGACACCGACACACTCCACACCCCTCACTGTGAAACCGACACTCCCCACTCCCCTCACTGTGACACTGACACACCCCAAACCCCTTCCCGTCACACTGACACTCCCCACACCCCTCACCGTGACACTGACACACCCCGCACCCCTCACTGTGACACCGACACTCCCCTCACCCCTCACTGTGACAACGACACTCCCCTCACCCCTCACTGTGACACCGACACTCCCCTCACCCCTCACTGTGACACCGACACACCCCAAACCCCTTCCCGTCACACCGACACTCCCCACAACCCTCACTGTGACAGCAACACGCCCCTCACTGTGACACTGACACATCCCAAAACCCCTCACAGTGACACTGACACTCCTCACTCCCCTCACTGTGACACTGACACACCACACACCCCTCACTGTGACACGGACACTCCCCACTCCCCTCACCGTCACACCGACACTCCCGACAACCCTCACTGTGACACCGACACGCCCCTCACCCCTCACCGTGACTCCAACACTCCCCAAACCCTCACAGTGACACCGACACTCCCCACACCCCTCACTGTGACACTGACACACCCCACACACCTCACTGTGACACCGACACTCCCCACACCCCCCACTGTGACACTGACACTCCCCACAACCCTCACTGTGACACCGACACACCCCACTCCCCTCACTGTAACACCGACACACCCCACACCCCTCACAGTGACACCGACACACCCCACACCCCTCACTGTGACACTGACACACCCCACACCCCTCACTGTGACACCGACACACCCCACTCCCCTCACTGTGACACCGACACACCCCACACCCTTCACTGTGACACCGACACTCCCCACACCCCTCACTGTGACACTGACACACCCCACACCCCTCACTGTGACACCGACACACCCCACACCCCTCACTGTGAAACCGACACACCCCACAACCCTCACCGTGACACCGACACTCCCCACTCCCCTCACTGTGACACTGACACACCCCTCACCCCTCACTGTGACACTGACACACCCCACACCCCTTACTGTGACACTGACACACCCCACACCCCTCACTGTGAACCTGACACACCCCTCACCCCTCACCGTGATACCGACACTCCCCACTCCCCTCACTGTGACACTGACACACCCCTCACCCCTCACTGTGACACTGACACACCCCACACCCCTTACTGTGACACTGACACACCCCACACCCCTCACTGTGACACCGACACACCCCACTCCCCTCACTGTGACACCGACACTCCCCTCACCCCTCACTGTGACAACGACACTCCCCTCACCCCTCACTGTGACACCGACACTCCCCTCACCCCTCACTGTGACACCGACACACCCCAAACCCCTTCCCGTCACACCGACACTCCCCACAACCCTCACTGTGACAGCAACACGCCCCTCACTGTGACACTGACACATCCCAAAACCCCTCACAGTGACACTGACACTCCTCACTCCCCTCACTGTGACACTGACACACCACACACCCCTCACTGTGACACGGACACTCCCCACTCCCCTCACCGTCACACCGACACTCCCGACAACCCTCACTGTGACACCGACACGCCCCTCACCCCTCACCGTGACTCCAACACTCCCCAAACCCTCACAGTGACACCGACACTCCCCACACCCCTCACTGTGACACTGACACACCCCACACACCTCACTGTGACACCGACACTCCCCACACCCCCCACTGTGACACTGACACTCCCCACAACCCTCACTGTGACACCGACACACCCCACTCCCCTCACTGTAACACCGACACACCCCACACCCCTCACAGTGACACCGACACACCCCACACCCCTCACTGTGACACTGACACACCCCACACCCCTCACTGTGACACCGACACACCCCACTCCCCTCACTGTGACACCGACACACCCCACACCCTTCACTGTGACACCGACACTCCCCACACCCCTCACTGTGACACTGACACACCCCACACCCCTCACTGTGACACCGACACACCCCACACCCCTCACTGTGAAACCGACACACCCCACAACCCTCACCGTGACACCGACACTCCCCACTCCCCTCACTGTGACACTGACACACCCCTCACCCCTCACTGTGACACTGACACACCCCACACCCCTTACTGTGACACTGACACACCCCACACCCCTCACTGTGAACCTGACACACCCCTCACCCCTCACCGTGATACCGACACTCCCCACTCCCCTCACTGTGACACTGACACACCCCTCACCCCTCACTGTGACACTGACACACCCCACACCCCTTACTGTGACACTGACACACCCCACACCCCTCACTGTGACACTGACACACCCCAAACCACTTCCCGTCACACCGACACACCCCACACACCTCACTGTGACACCGACACACCCCTCACTGTGACACTGACACTCCCCACAACCCTCACTGTGACACCGACACTCCCCACACCCCTCACTGTGACACTGACACTCCCCACAACCCTCACTGTGACACCGACACTCCCCACACCCCTCACTGTGACACTGACACACCCCACACCCCTCACTGTGACACCGACACACCCCACACCCCTCACTGTGAAACCGACACACCCCACAACCCTCACCGTGACACCGACACTCCCCACTCCCCTCACTGTGACACTGACACACCCCTCACCCCTCACTGTGACACTGACACACCCCACACCCCTTACTGTGACACTGACACACCCCACACCCCTCACTGTGAACCTGACACACCCCTCACCCCTCACCGTGATACCGACACTCCCCACTCCCCTCACTGTGACACTGACACACCCCTCACCCCTCACTGTGACACTGACACATCCCAAAACCCCTCACAGTGACACTGACACTCCTCACTCCCCTCACTGTGACACTGACACACCACACACCCCTCACTGTGACACTGACACACCACACACCCCCCACTGTGACACCAACAAACCTCACACCCCTCACTGTGACACGGACACTCCCCACAACCCTCACAGTGACACCGACACTCCCCACTCCCCTCACTGTGACACTGACACACCCCAAACCACTTCCCGTCACACCGACACACCCCACACACCTCACTGTGACACCGACACTCCCCACACCCCTCACTGTGACACTGACACACCCCACACCCCTCACTGTGACACTGACACTCCCCACACCCCTCACTGTGACACTGACACACCCCACACCCCTCACCGTGACACCGACACACCCCTCACCCCTCACTGTGATACCGACACTCCCCACTCCCCTCACTGTGACACTGACACACCCCACACCCCTCACCGTGACACCGACACACCCCACACCCCTCACTGTGACACTGACACTCCCCACAACCCTCACTGTGACACCGACACTCCCCACACCCCTCACTGTGACACTGACACACCCCACACCCCTCACTGTGACACCGACACACCCCACACCCCTCACTGTGAAACCGACACACCCCACAACCCTCACCGTGACACCGACACTCCCCACTCCCCTCACTGTGACACTGACACACCCCTCACCCCTCACTGTGACACTGACACACCCCACACCCCTTACTGTGACACCGACACACCCCACACCCCTCACTGTGAACCTGACACACCCCTCACCCCTCACCGTGATACCGACACTCCCCACTCCCCTCACTGTGACACTGACACACCCCTCACTCCTCACTGTGACACTGACACACCCCACACCCCTTACTGTGACACTGACACACCCCACACCCCTCACTGTGACACTGACACACCCCACACCCCTCACTGTGACACCGACACTCCCCACTCCCCTCACTGTGACACCGACACACCCCTCACCCCTCACTGTGATACCGACACTCCCCACTCCCCTCACTGTGACACTGACACACCCCTCACCCCTCACCGTGACACCGACACTCCCCACACCCCTCACTGTGACACCGACACACCCCACACCCCTCACCGTGACACCGACACTCCCCACACCCCTCATCGTGACACTGACACACCCCACACCCCTCACTGTGACACCGACACTCCCCACACCCCTCATCGTGACACTGACACACCCCACACCCCTCACTGTGAAACCGACACTCCCCACTCCCCTCACTGTGACACTGACACACCCCTCACCCCTCACCGTGACACCGACACACTCCACACCCCTCACTGTGAAACCGACACTCCCCACTCCCCTCACTGTGACACTGACACACCCCTCACCCCTCACCGTGATACCGACACTCCCCACTCCCCTCACTGTGACACTGACACACCCCAAACCCCTTCCCGTCACACTGACACTCCCCACACCCCTCACCGTGACACTGACACACCCCGCACCCCTCACTGTGACGCCGACACTCCCCTCACCCCTCACTGTGACAACGACACTCCCCTCACCCCTCACTGTGACACCGACACTCCCCTCACCCCTCACTGTGACACCGACACACCCCAAACCCCTTCCCGTCACACCGACACTCCCCACAACCCTCACTGTGACAGCAACACGCCCCTCACTGTGACACTGACACATCCCAAAACCCCTCACAGTGACACTGACACTCCTCACTCCCCTCACTGTGACACTGACACACCACACACCCCTCACTGTGACACTGACACACCACACACCCCCCACTGTGACACCGACACACCCCACACCCTCACTGTGACACTGACACATCCCAAAACCCCTCACAGTGACACTGACACTCCTCACTCCCCTCACTGTGACACTGACACACCACACACCCCTCACTGTGACACTGACACACCCCACACCCCTCACTGTGACACCAACAAACCTCACACCCCTCACTGTGACACGGACACTCCCCACAACCCTCACAGTGACACCGACACTCCCCACTCCCCTCACTGTGACACTGACACACCCCAAACCACTTCCCGTCACACCGACACACCCCACACACCTCACTGTGACACCGACACTCCCCACACCCCTCACTGTGACACTGACACTCCCCACAACCCTCACTGTGACACCGACACTCCCCACACCCCTCACTGTGACACTGACACACCCCACACCCCTCACTGTGACACCGACACACCCCACACCCCTCACTGTGAAACCGACACACCCCACAACCCTCACCGTGACACCGACACTCCCCACTCCCCTCACTGTGACACTGACACACCCCTCACCCCTCACTGTGACACTGACACACCCCACACCCCTTACTGTGACACCGACACACCCCACACCCCTCACTGTGAACCTGACACACCCCTCACCCCTCACCGTGATACCGACACTCCCCACTCCCCTCACTGTGACACTGACACACCCCTCACCCCTCACTGTGACACTGACACACCCCTCACCCTCACTGTGACACCGACACACTCCACACCCCTCACTGTAACACTGACACTCCCCACACCCCTCACCGTGACACTGACACACCCCACACCCCTTACTGTGACACTGACACACCCCACACCCCTCACTGTGACACTGACACACCCCACACCCCTCACTGTGACACCGACACACCTCTCACCCCTCACCGTGATACCGACACTCCCCACTCCCCTCACTGTGACACTGACACACCCCTCACCCCTCACCGTGACACCGACACACCCCACACCCCTCACTGTGAAACCGACACTCCCCACTCCCCTCACTGTGACACTGACACACCCCTCACCCCTCACCGTGACACCGACACACTCCACACCCCTCACTGTGAAACCGACACTCCCCACTCCCCTCACTGTGACACTGACACACCCCAAACCCCTTCCCGTCACACTGACACTCCCCACACCCCTCACCGTGACACTGACACACCCCGCACCCCTCACTGTGACACCGACACTCCCCTCACCCCTCACTGTGACAACGACACTCCCCTCACCCCTCACTGTGACACCGACACTCCCCTCACCCCTCACTGTGACACCGACACACCCCAAACCCCTTCCCGTCACACCGACACTCCCCACAACCCTCACTGTGACAGCAACACGCCCCTCACTGTGACACTGACACATCCCAAAACCCCTCACAGTGACACTGACACTCCTCACTCCCCTCACTGTGACACTGACACACCACACACCCCTCACTGTGACACGGACACTCCCCACTCCCCTCACCGTCACACCGACACTCCCGACAACCCTCACTGTGACACCGACACGCCCCTCACCCCTCACCGTGACTCCAACACTCCCCAAACCCTCACAGTGACACCGACACTCCCCACACCCCTCACTGTGACACTGACACACCCCACACACCTCACTGTGACACCGACACTCCCCACACCCCCCACTGTGACACTGACACTCCCCACAACCCTCACTGTGACACCGACACACCCCACTCCCCTCACTGTAACACCGACACACCCCACACCCCTCACAGTGACACCGACACACCCCACACCCCTCACTGTGACACTGACACACCCCACACCCCTCACTGTGACACCGACACACCCCACTCCCCTCACTGTGACACCGACACACCCCACACCCTTCACTGTGACACCGACACTCCCCACACCCCTCACTGTGACACTGACACACCCCACACCCCTCACTGTGACACCGACACACCCCACACCCCTCACTGTGAAACCGACACACCCCACAACCCTCACCGTGACACCGACACTCCCCACTCCCCTCACTGTGACACTGACACACCCCTCACCCCTCACTGTGACACTGACACACCCCACACCCCTTACTGTGACACTGACACACCCCACACCCCTCACTGTGAACCTGACACACCCCTCACCCCTCACCGTGATACCGACACTCCCCACTCCCCTCACTGTGACACTGACACACCCCTCACCCCTCACTGTGACACTGACACACCCCACACCCCTTACTGTGACACTGACACACCCCACACCCCTCACTGTGACACTGACACACCCCACACCCCTCACCGTGATACCGACACTCCCCACTCCCCTCACTGTGACACTGACACACCCCTCACCCCTCACCGTGACACCGACACACCCCACACCCCTCACTGTGAAACCGACACTCCCCACTCCCCTCACTGTGACACTGTCACACCCCTCACCCCTCACCGTGATACCGACACTCCCCACTCCCCTCACTGTGACACTGACACACCCCAAACCCCTTCCCGTCACACTGACACTCCCCACACCCCTCACCGTGACACTGACACACCCCACACCCCTCACTGTGACACCGACACTCCCCTCACCCCTCACTGTGACACCGACACACCCCTCACCCCTCACTGTGACACTGACACACCCCACACCCCTCACTGTGACACCGACACTCCCCACTCCCCTCACTGTGACACTGACACACCCCTCACCCCTCACTGTGACACTGACACACCCCACACCCCTTACTGTGACACCGACACACCCCACACCCCTCACTGTGAACCTGACACACCCCTCACCCCTCACCGTGATACCGACACTCCCCACTCCCCTCACTGTGACACTGACACACCCCTCACTCCTCACTGTGACACTGACACACCCCACACCCCTTACTGTGACACTGACACACCCCACACCCCTCACTGTGACACTGACACACCCCACACCCCTCACTGTGACACCGACACTCCCCACTCCCCTCACTGTGACACCGACACACCCCTCACCCCTCACTGTGATACCGACACTCCCCACTCCCCTCACTGTGACACTGACACACCCCTCACCCCTCACCGTGACACCGACACACCCCACACCCCTCACTGTGAAACCGACACTCCCCACTCCCCTCACTGTGACACTGACACACCCCACACCCCTCACTGTGACACTGACACACCCCACTCCCCTCACCGTGATACCGACACTCCCCACTCCCCTCACTGTGACACTGACACACCCCAAACCCCTTCCCGTCACACTGACACTCCCCACACCCCTCACCGTGACACTGACACACCCCGCACCCCTCACTGTGACACCGACACTCCCCTCACCCCTCACTGTGACAACGACACTCCCCTCACCCCTCACTGTGACACCGACACTCCCCTCACCCCTCACTGTGACACCGACACACCCCAAACCCCTTCCCGTCACACCGACACTCCCCACAACCCTCACTGTGACAGCAACACGCCCCTCACTGTGACACTGACACATCCCAAAACCCCTCACAGTGACACTGACACTCCTCACTCCCCTCACTGTGACACTGACACACCACACACCCCTCACTGTGACACTGACACACCACACACCCCCCACTGTGACACCAACAAACCTCACACCCCTCACTGTGACACGGACACTCCCCACAACCCTCACAGTGACACCGACACTCCCCACTCCCCTCACTGTGACACTGACACACCCCAAACCACTTCCCGTCACACCGACACACCCCACACACCTCACTGTGACACCGACACTCCCCACACCCCTCACTGTGACACTGACACTCCCCACAACCCTCACTGTGACACCGACACTCCCCACACCCCTCACTGTGACACTGACACACCCCACACCCCTCACTGTGACACCGACACACCCCACACCCCTCACTGTGAAACCGACACACCCCACAACCCTCACCGTGACACCGACACTCCCCACTCCCCTCACTGTGACACTGACACACCCCTCACCCCTCACTGTGACACTGACACACCCCACACCCCTTACTGTGACACCGACACACCCCACACCCCTCACTGTGAACCTGACACACCCCTCACCCCTCACCGTGATACCGACACTCCCCACTCCCCTCACTGTGACACTGACACACCCCTCACCCCTCACTGTGACACTGACACACCCCTCACCCTCACTGTGACACCGACACACTCCACACCCCTCACTGTAACACTGACACTCCCCACACCCCTCACCGTGACACTGACACACCCCACACCCCTTACTGTGACACTGACACACCCCACACCCCTCACTGTGACACTGACACACCCCACACCCCTCACTGTGACACCGACACACCTCTCACCCCTCACCGTGATACCGACACTCCCCACTCCCCTCACTGTGACACTGACACACCCCTCACCCCTCACCGTGACACCGACACACCCCACACCCCTCACTGTGAAACCGACACTCCCCACTCCCCTCACTGTGACACTGACACACCCCTCACCCCTCACCGTGACACCGACACACTCCACACCCCTCACTGTGAAACCGACACTCCCCACTCCCCTCACTGTGACACTGACACACCCCAAACCCCTTCCCGTCACACTGACACTCCCCACACCCCTCACCGTGACACTGACACACCCCGCACCCCTCACTGTGACACCGACACTCCCCTCACCCCTCACTGTGACAACGACACTCCCCTCACCCCTCACTGTGACACCGACACTCCCCTCACCCCTCACTGTGACACCGACACACCCCAAACCCCTTCCCGTCACACCGACACTCCCCACAACCCTCACTGTGACAGCAACACGCCCCTCACTGTGACACTGACACATCCCAAAACCCCTCACAGTGACACTGACACTCCTCACTCCCCTCACTGTGACACTGACACACCACACACCCCTCACTGTGACACGGACACTCCCCACTCCCCTCACCGTCACACCGACACTCCCGACAACCCTCACTGTGACACCGACACGCCCCTCACCCCTCACCGTGACTCCAACACTCCCCAAACCCTCACAGTGACACCGACACTCCCCACACCCCTCACTGTGACACTGACACACCCCACACACCTCACTGTGACACCGACACTCCCCACACCCCCCACTGTGACACTGACACTCCCCACAACCCTCACTGTGACACCGACACACCCCACTCCCCTCACTGTAACACCGACACACCCCACACCCCTCACAGTGACACCGACACACCCCACACCCCTCACTGTGACACTGACACACCCCACACCCCTCACTGTGACACCGACACACCCCACTCCCCTCACTGTGACACCGACACACCCCACACCCTTCACTGTGACACCGACACTCCCCACACCCCTCACTGTGACACTGACACACCCCACACCCCTCACTGTGACACCGACACACCCCACACCCCTCACTGTGAAACCGACACACCCCACAACCCTCACCGTGACACCGACACTCCCCACTCCCCTCACTGTGACACTGACACACCCCTCACCCCTCACTGTGACACTGACACACCCCACACCCCTTACTGTGACACTGACACACCCCACACCCCTCACTGTGAACCTGACACACCCCTCACCCCTCACCGTGATACCGACACTCCCCACTCCCCTCACTGTGACACTGACACACCCCTCACCCCTCACTGTGACACTGACACACCCCACACCCCTTACTGTGACACTGACACACCCCACACCCCTCACTGTGACACTGACACACCCCACACCCCTCACCGTGATACCGACACTCCCCACTCCCCTCACTGTGACACTGACACACCCCTCACCCCTCACCGTGACACCGACACACCCCACACCCCTCACTGTGAAACCGACACTCCCCACTCCCCTCACTGTGACACTGACACACCCCTCACCCCTCACCGTGATACCGACACTCCCCACTCCCCTCACTGTGACACTGACACACCCCAAACCCCTTCCCGTCACACTGACACTCCCCACACCCCTCACCGTGACACTGACACACCCCACACCCCTCACTGTGACACCGACACTCCCCTCACCCCTCACTGTGACACCGACACAGCCCAAACCCCTTCCCGTCACACCGACACTCCCCACAACCCTCACTGTGACAGCAAAACGCCCCTCACTGTGACACTGACACATCCCAAAACCCCTCACAGTGACACTGACACTCCTCACCCCCCTCACTGTGACACTGACACACCACACACCCCTCACTGTGACACTGACACACCACACACCCCCCACTGTGACACCAACAAACCTCACACCCCTCACTGTGACACGGACACTCCCCACAACCCTCACTGTGACACCGACACTCCCCACACCCCTCACCGTGACACCGACACTCCCCACTCCCCTCACTGTGACACTGACACACCCCAAACCACTTCCCGTCACACCGACACACCCCACACACCTCACCGTGACACCGACACTCCCCACACCCCTCACTGTGACACTGACACTCCCCACAACCCTCACTGTGACACCGACACTCCCCACACCCCTCACTGTGACACCGACACACCCCTCACCGCTCACTGTGACACCGACACACCCCACACCCCTCACTGTGAAACCGACACACCCCACAACCCTCACCGTGACACCGACACTCCCCACTCCCCTCACTGTGACACTGACACACCCCTCACCCCTCACTGTGACACTGACACACCCCACACCCCTTACTGTGACACTGACACACCCCACACCCCTCACTGTGACACTGACACACCCCTCACCCCTCACCGTGACACGGACACACCGCTCAGCCCTCACCGTGACACCGACACTTCCCCACACCCCTCACTGTGACATTGACAAACCCCACACCCACTCACTGTGACACGGACACACCCCACACACCTCACTGTGACACTGACACTCCCCACACCCCTCACTGTGACACTGACACACCCCACACCCCTCACTGTGACACAGACACACCCCACACCCCTCACTGTGACACTGACACTCCCCACACCCTCACCGTGACACCGACACACCCCACACCCCTCACTGTGACACCGACACACCCCACACCCCTCACTGTGACACCGACACACCCCACTCCCCTCACTGTGACACTGACACTCCCCACACCCCTCACCGTGACACCGACACACCCCACACCCCTCACTGTGACACTGACAAACACTCCTCACCCCTCACCGTGACACCGACACACCCCACACCCCTCACTGTGACACCGACACACACCTCACCCCTCACCCTCACTGTGACACCGACACACCCCTCAACCCTCACTGTGACACTGACACTCCCCACACCCCTCACTGTGACACTGACACTCCCCACACCCCTCGCTGTGACACTGACACTCCCCTCACCCTCACTGTGACACTGACACACCCCTCACCCCTTACCGTGACACCGACACACCCCTCACCCCTCACTGTGACACCGACACACCCCTCACCCCTTACCGTGACACTGACACACCCCACACCCCTCACCGTGACACCGACACACCCCTCACCCCTCACTGTGACACGGACACACCCCTCACCCTCACTGTGACACCGACACACCCCACACCCCTCACCGTGACACCAACACACCCCTCACCCCTCACTGTGACACTGACACACCCCTCACCCCTCACTGTGACACGGACACACCCCTCACCCTCACTGTGACACGGACACACCCCTCACCCTCACCGTGAAACCGACACTCCCCACACCACTCACTGTGACACTGACACTCCCCACTCCCCTCACTGTGACACTGACACACCCCTCACCCCTCACCGTGACACCGACACACTCCACACCCCTCACTGTGAAACTGACACTCCCCACACCCCTCACTGTGACACTGACACACCCCTCACCCCTCACTGTGACACCGACACACCCCTCACCCTCACCGTGAAACCGACACTCCCCTCACCCCTCACTGTGACACTGACACACCCCAAACCCCTTCCCGTCACACTGACACTCCCCACACCCCTCACCGTGACACTGACACACCCCACACCCCTCACTGTGACACTGACACACCCCTCACCCCTCACCGTGATACCGACACTCCCCACTCCCCTCACTGTGACACTGACACACCCCAAACCCCTTCCCGTCACACTGACACTCCCCACACCCCTCACCGTGACACTGACACACCCCACACCCCTCACTGTGACACCGACACTCCCCTCACCCCTCACTGTGACACCGACACGCCCCTCACCCCTCACTGTGATACCGACACTCCCCACTCCCCTCACTGTGACACTGACACACCCCAAACCCCTTCCCGTCACACTGACACTCCCCACACCCCTCACCGTGACACTGACACACCCCACACCCCTCACTGTGACACCGACACTCCCCTCACCCCTCACTGTGACACCGACACGCCCCTCACCCCTCACTGTGACACTGACACTCCCCACAACCCTCACTGTGACAGCAACACGCCCCTCACTGTGACACTGACACATCCCAAAACCCCTCACAGTGACACTGACACACCACACACCCCTCACTGTGACACTGACACACCCCACACCCCTCACCGTCACACCGACACTCCCGACAACCCTCACTGTGACACCGACACGCCCCTCACCCCTCACCGTGACTCCAACACTCTCCAAACCCTCACAGTGACACCGACACTCCCCACACCCCTCACTGTGACACCGACACTCCCCACACCCCTCACTGTGACACCGACACACCCCTCACCGTTCACTGTGACACCGAGACACCCAACACCACTCAACGAGACACCGAGACACCCCACACCCCACTGTGACACTGACACACCCCTCACCCCTCACCGTGACACGGACACACCGCTCAGCCCTCACCGTGACACCGACACTTCCTCACACCCCTCACTGTGACATTGACAAACCCCACACCCACTCACTGTGACACGGACACACCCCACACCCCTCACTGTGACACCGACACAGCCCACTCCCCTCAGAGTGACACCGACACACCCTTCACCCCTCACTGTGACACTGACACAGCCCACTCCCCTCAGAGTGACACCGACACACCCCACACCACTCACTGTGACACTGACACACCCCACACCCCTCACTGTGACACCAACACTCTCCACACACCTCCCTGTGTCACTGACAGACCCAACACCCCTCACTGTGACACTGACACTCCCCTCACCCTCAGAGTGACACCGAAACACCCCTCAACCCTCACCGTGACACCGAAACTCCCCTCATCCCTCACCGTGACACTGACACACCCCACACCCACTCACCGTGACACGGACACACCCCACACCCCTTACTGTGACACTGACACACCCCACACCCCTCACTGTGACACCGACACTCCCCTCACCCCCCACTGTGGCACCGACACACCCCTCACCCCTCACCGTGACATCGACACACCCCTCACCCCTCACCGTGACACCGACACACTCCACACCCCTCACTGTGAAACCGACACTCCCCACTCCCCTCACTGTGACACTGACACACCCCTCACCCCTCACCGTGATACCGACACTCCCCACTCCCCTCACTGTGACACTGACACACCCCAAACCCCTTCCCGTCACACTGACACTCCCCACACCCCTCACCGTGACACTGACACACCCCACACCCCTCACTGTGACACCGACACTCCCCACAACCCTCACTGTGACACCGACACTCCCCACTCCCCTCACTGTGACACTGACACACCCCAAACCACTTCCCGTCACACCGACACACCCCAAACCCCTTCCCGTCACACCGACACTCCCCACAACCCTCACTGTGACAGCAACACGCCCCTCACTGTGACACTGACACATCCCAAAACCCCTCACAGTGACACTGACACTCCTCACTCCCCTCACTGTGACACTGACACACCCCACACCCCTCACTGTGAAACCGACACTCCCCACTCCCCTCACTGTGACACTGACACACCCCTCACCCCTCACCGTGACACCGACACACTCCACACCCCTCACTGTGAAACCGACACTCCCCACTCCCCTCACTGTGACACTGACACACCCCAAACCCCTTCCCGTCACACTGACACTCCCCACACCCCTCACCGTGACACTGACACACCCCGCACCCCTCACTGTGACACCGACACTCCCCTCACCCCTCACTGTGACACCGACACGCCCCTCACCCCTCACTGTGACACTGACACTCCCCACAACCCTCTCTGTGACAGCAACACGCCCCTCACTGTGACACTGACACATCCCAAAACCCCTCACAGTGACACTGACACTCCTCACTCCCCTCACTGTGACACTGACACACCACACACCCCTCACTGTGACACTGACACACCACACACCCCCCACTGTGACACCAACAAACCTCACACCCCTCAATGTGACACGGACACTCCCCACAACCCTCACTGTGACACCGACACTCCCCACACCCCTCACTGTGACACCGACACACCCCAAACCACTTCCCGTCACACCGACACTCCCCACACCCCTCACCGTGATACCGACACACCCCACTCCCCTCACCGTGATACCGACACTCCCCACAACCCTCACTGTGACACCGACACTCCCCACACCCCTCACTGTGACACTGACACACCCCACACCCCTCACTGTGACACCGACACACCCCACACCCCTCACTGTGAAACCGACACTCTCCACACCCCTCACTGTGACACCGACACACCTCACACCCCTCACTGTGACACTGACACACCCCACACCCCTCACTGTGACACCGACACACCCCACAACCCTCACCGTGAAACCGACACACCCCACAACCCTCACCGTGACACCGACACTCCCCACTCCCCTCACTGTGACACTGACACACCCCTCACCCCTCACCGTGACACTGACACACCCCTCACCCCTCACCGTGATACCGACACTCCCCACTCCCCTCACTGTGACACTGACACACCCCTCACCCCTCACTGTGACACTGACACACCCCACAACCCTCACCGTGACACCGACACTCCCCACTCCCCTCACTGTGACACTGACACACCCCTCACCCCTCACCGTGACACCGACACTCCCCACACCCCTCACTGTGACACCGACACACCCCACACCCCTCACCGTGATACCGACACTCCCCACAACCCTCACTGTGACACCGACACTCCCCACACCCCTCACTGTGACACCGACACTCCCCACTCCCCCCACTGTGACACCGACACACCCCAAACCACTTCCCGTCACACCGACACTCCCCACACCCCTCACCGTGATACCGACACACCCCACTCCCCTCACCGTGATACCGACACTCCCCACAACCCTCACTGTGACACCGACACTCCCCACACCCCTCACTGTGACACTGACACACCCCACACCCCTCACTGTGACACCGACACACCCCACACCCCTCACTGTGAAACCGACACTCTCCACACCCCTCACTGTGACACCGACACACCTCACACCCCTCACTGTGACACTGACACACCCCACACCCCTCACTGTGACACCGACACACCCCACACCCCTCACTGTGACACCGACACACCCCACAACCCTCACCGTGAAACCGACACACCCCACAACCCTCACCGTGACACCGACACTCCCCACTCCCCTCACTGTGACACTGACACACCCCTCACCCCTCACCGTGACACTGACACACCCCTCACCCCTCACCGTGATACCGACACTCCCCACTCCCCTCACTGTGACACTGACACACCCCTCACCACTCACTGTGACACTGACACACCCCACAACCCTCACCGTGACACCGACACTCCCCACTCCCCTCACTGTGACACTGACACACCCCTCACCCCTCACCGTGACACCGACACTCCCCACACCCCTCACTGTGACACCGACACACCCCTCACCCCTCACCGTGATACCGACACTCCCCACTCCCCTCACTGTGACACTGACACACCCCTCACCCCTCACTGTGACACTGACACACCCCACACCCCTCACTGTGACACTGACACACCCCACACCCCTCACTGTGACACTGACACACCCCACACCCCTCACCGTGATACCGACACTCCCCACTCCCCTCACTGTGACACTGACACACCCCTCACCCCTCACCGTGACACCGACACACTCCACACCCCTCACTGTGAAACCGACACTCCCCACTCCCCTCACTGTGACACTGACACACCCCTCACCCCTCACCGTGATACCGACACTCCCCACTCCCCTCACTGTGACACTGACACACCCCAAACCCCTTCCCGTCACACTGACACTCCCCACACCCCTCACCGTGACACTGACACACCCCACACCCCTCACTGTGACACCGACACTCCCCTCACCCCTCACTGTGACACCGACACACCCCAAACCCCTTCCCGTCACACCGACACTCCCCACAACCCTCACTGTGACAGCAACACGCCCCTCACTGTGACACTGACACATCCCAAAACCCCTCACAGTGACACTGACACTCCTCACTCCCCTCACTGTGACACTGACACACCACACACCCCTCACTGTGACACTGACACACCACACACCCCCCACTGTGACACCAACAAACCTCACACCCCTCACTGTGACACGGACACTCCCCACAACCCTCACTGTGACACCGACACTCCCCACTCCCCTCACTGTGACACTGACACACCCCAAACCACTTCCCGTCACACCGACACACCCCACACACCTCACTGTGACACCGACACACCCCTCACTGTGACACTGACACTCCCCACAACCCTCACTGTGACACCGACACTCCCCACACCCCTCACTGTGACACTGACACTCCCCACAACCCTCACTGTGACACCGACACTCCCCACACCCCTCACTGTGACACTGACACACCCCACACCCCTCACTGTGACACCGACACACCCCACACCCCTCACTGTGAAACCGACACACCCCACAACCCTCACCGTGACACCGACACTCCCCACTCCCCTCACTGTGACACTGACACACCCCTCACCCCTCACTGTGACACTGACACACCCCACACCCCTTACTGTGACACTGACACACCCCACACCCCTCACTGTGAACCTGACACACCCCTCACCCCTCACCGTGATACCGACACTCCCCACTCCCCTCACTGTGACACTGACACACCCCTCACCCCTCACTGTGACACTGACACATCCCAAAACCCCTCACAGTGACACTGACACTCCTCACTCCCCTCACTGTGACACTGACACACCACACACCCCTCACTGTGACACTGACACACCACACACCCCCCACTGTGACACCAACAAACCTCACACCCCTCACTGTGACACGGACACTCCCCACAACCCTCACAGTGACACCGACACTCCCCACTCCCCTCACTGTGACACTGACACACCCCAAACCACTTCCCGTCACACCGACACACCCCACACACCTCACTGTGACACCGACACTCCCCACACCCCTCACTGTGACACTGACACTCCCCACAACCCTCACTGTGACACCGACACTCCCCACACCCCTCACTGTGACACTGACACACCCCACACCCCTCACTGTGACACCGACACACCCCACTCCCCTCACTGTGACACAGACACACCCCACACCCCTCACTGTGAAACCGACACACCCCACAACCCTCACCGTGACACCGACACTCCCCACTCCCCTCACTGTGACACTGACACACCCCTCACCCCTCACTGTGAAACCGACACACCCCACAACCCTCACCGTGACACCGACACTCCCCACTCCCCTCACTGTGACACTGACACACCCCACACCCCTCACTGTGAAACCGACACACCCCACAACCCTCACCGTGACACCGACACTCCCCACTCCCCTCACTGTGACACTGACACACCCCTCACCCCTCACTGTGACACTGACACACCCCACACCCCTTACTGTGACACCGACACACCCCACACCCCTCACTGTGAACCTGACACACCCCTCACCCCTCACCGTGACACCGACACACCCCACACCCCTCACTGTGAAACCGACACTCCCCACTCCCCTCACTGTGACACTGACACACCCCTCACCCCTCACCGTGACACCGACACACTCCACACCCCTCACTGTGAAACCGACACTCCCCTCACCCCTCACCGTGACACCGACACACTCCACACCCCTCACCGTGATACCGACACTCCCCACTCCCCTCACTGTGACACTGACACACCCCAAACCCCTTCCCGTCACACTGACACTCCCCACACCCCTCACCGTGACACTGACACACCCCGCACCCCTCACTGTGACACCGACACTCCCCTCACCCCTCACTGTGACAACGACACTCCCCTCACCCCTCACTGTGACACCGACACTCCCCTCACCCCTCACTGTGACACCGACACACCCCAAACCCCTTCCCGTCACACCGACACTCCCCACAACCCTCACTGTGACAGCAACACGCCCCTCACTGTGACACTGACACATCCCAAAACCCCTCACAGTGACACTGACACTCCTCACTCCCCTCACTGTGACACTGACACACCACACACCCCTCACTGTGACACTGACACACCACACACCCCCCACTGTGACACCAACAAACCTAACACCCCTCACTGTGACACGGACACTCCCCACAACCCTCACAGTGACACCGACACTCCCCACTCCCCTCACTGTGACACTGACACACCCCAAACCACTTCCCGTCACACCGACACACCCCACACACCTCACTGTGACACCGACACTCCCCACACCCCTCACTGTGACACTGACACTCCCCACAACCCTCACTGTGACACCGACACTCCCCACACCCCTCACTGTGACACTGACACACCCCACACCCCTCACTGTGACACCGACACACCCCACACCCCTCACTGTGAAACCGACACACCCCACAACCCTCACCGTGACACCGACACTCCCCACTCCCCTCACTGTGACACTGACACACCCCTCACCCCTCACTGTGACACTGACACACCCCACACCCCTTACTGTGACACCGACACACCCCACACCCCTCACTGTGAACCTGACACACCCCTCACCCCTCACCGTGATACCGACACTCCCCACTCCCCTCACTGTGACACTGACACACCCCTCACCCCTCACTGTGACACTGACACACCCCTCACCCTCACTGTGACACCGACACACTCCACACCCCTCACTGTAACACTGACACTCCCCACACCCCTCACCGTGACACTGACACACCCCACACCCCTTACTGTGACACTGACACACCCCACACCCCTCACTGTGACACTGACACACCCCACACCCCTCACTGTGACACCGACACACCTCTCACCCCTCACCGTGATACCGACACTCCCCACTCCCCTCACTGTGACACTGACACACCCCTCACCCCTCACCGTGACACCGACACACCCCACACCCCTCACTGTGAAACCGACACTCCCCACTCCCCTCACTGTGACACTGACACACCCCTCACCCCTCACCGTGACACCGACACACTCCACACCCCTCACTGTGAAACCGACACTCCCCACTCCCCTCACTGTGACACTGACACACCCCAAACCCCTTCCCGTCACACTGACACTCCCCACACCCCTCACCGTGACACTGACACACCCCGCACCCCTCACTGTGACACCGACACTCCCCTCACCCCTCACTGTGACAACGACACTCCCCTCACCCCTCACTGTGACACCGACACTCCCCTCACCCCTCACTGTGACACCGACACACCCCAAACCCCTTCCCGTCACACCGACACTCCCCACAACCCTCACTGTGACAGCAACACGCCCCTCACTGTGACACTGACACATCCCAAAACCCCTCACAGTGACACTGACACTCCTCACTCCCCTCACTGTGACACTGACACACCCCACACCCCTCACTGTGAAACCGACACTCCCCACTCCCCTCACTGTGACACTGACACACCCCTCACCCCTCACCGTGACACCGACACACTCCACACCCCTCACTGTGAAACCGACACTCCCCACTCCCCTCACTGTGACACTGACACACCCCAAACCCCTTCCCGTCACACTGACACTCCCCACACCCCTCACCGTGACACTGACACACCCCGCACCCCTCACTGTGACACCGACACTCCCCTCACCCCTCACTGTGACAACGACACTCCCCTCACCCCTCACTGTGACACCGACACTCCCCTCACCCCTCACTGTGACACCGACACACCCCAAACCCCTTCCCGTCACACCGACACTCCCCACAACCCTCACTGTGACAGCAACACGCCCCTCACTGTGACACTGACACATCCCAAAACCCCTCACAGTGACACTGACACTCCTCACTCCCCTCACTGTGACACTGACACACCACACACCCCTCACTGTGACACGGACACTCCCCACTCCCCTCACCGTCACACCGACACTCCCGACAACCCTCACTGTGACACCGACACGCCCCTCACCCCTCACCGTGACTCCAACACTCCCCAAACCCTCACAGTGACACCGACACTCCCCACACCCCTCACTGTGACACTGACACACCCCACACACCTCACTGTGACACCGACACTCCCCACACCCCCCACTGTGACACTGACACTCCCCACAACCCTCACTGTGACACCGACACACCCCACTCCCCTCACTGTAACACCGACACACCCCACACCCCTCACAGTGACACCGACACACCCCACACCCCTCACTGTGACACTGACACACCCCACACCCCTCACTGTGACACCGACACACCCCACTCCCCTCACTGTGACACCGACACACCCCACACCCTTCACTGTGACACCGACACTCCCCACACCCCTCACTGTGACACTGACACACCCCACACCCCTCACTGTGACACCGACACACCCCACACCCCTCACTGTGAAACCGACACACCCCACAACCCTCACCGTGACACCGACACTCCCCACTCCCCTCACTGTGACACTGACACACCCCTCACCCCTCACTGTGACACTGACACACCCCACACCCCTTACTGTGACACTGACACACCCCACACCCCTCACTGTGAACCTGACACACCCCTCACCCCTCACCGTGATACCGACACTCCCCACTCCCCTCACTGTGACACTGACACACCCCTCACCCCTCACTGTGACACTGACACACCCCACACCCCTTACTGTGACACTGACACACCCCACACCCCTCACTGTGACACCGACACACCCCACTCCCCTCACTGTGACACCGACACTCCCCTCACCCCTCACTGTGACAACGACACTCCCCTCACCCCTCACTGTGACACCGACACTCCCCTCACCCCTCACTGTGACACCGACACACCCCAAACCCCTTCCCGTCACACCGACACTCCCCACAACCCTCACTGTGACAGCAACACGCCCCTCACTGTGACACTGACACATCCCAAAACCCCTCACAGTGACACTGACACTCCTCACTCCCCTCACTGTGACACTGACACACCACACACCCCTCACTGTGACACGGACACTCCCCACTCCCCTCACCGTCACACCGACACTCCCGACAACCCTCACTGTGACACCGACACGCCCCTCACCCCTCACCGTGACTCCAACACTCCCCAAACCCTCACAGTGACACCGACACTCCCCACACCCCTCACTGTGACACTGACACACCCCACACACCTCACTGTGACACCGACACTCCCCACACCCCCCACTGTGACACTGACACTCCCCACAACCCTCACTGTGACACCGACACACCCCACTCCCCTCACTGTAACACCGACACACCCCACACCCCTCACAGTGACACCGACACACCCCACACCCCTCACTGTGACACTGACACACCCCACACCCCTCACTGTGACACCGACACACCCCACTCCCCTCACTGTGACACCGACACACCCCACACCCTTCACTGTGACACCGACACTCCCCACACCCCTCACTGTGACACTGACACACCCCACACCCCTCACTGTGACACCGACACACCCCACACCCCTCACTGTGAAACCGACACACCCCACAACCCTCACCGTGACACCGACACTCCCCACTCCCCTCACTGTGACACTGACACACCCCTCACCCCTCACTGTGACACTGACACACCCCACACCCCTTACTGTGACACTGACACACCCCACACCCCTCACTGTGAACCTGACACACCCCTCACCCCTCACCGTGATACCGACACTCCCCACTCCCCTCACTGTGACACTGACACACCCCTCACCCCTCACTGTGACACTGACACACCCCACACCCCTTACTGTGACACTGACACACCCCACACCCCTCACTGTGACACTGACACACCCCAAACCACTTCCCGTCACACCGACACACCCCACACACCTCACTGTGACACCGACACACCCCTCACTGTGACACTGACACTCCCCACAACCCTCACTGTGACACCGACACTCCCCACACCCCTCACTGTGACACTGACACTCCCCACAACCCTCACTGTGACACCGACACTCCCCACACCCCTCACTGTGACACTGACACACCCCACACCCCTCACTGTGACACCGACACACCCCACACCCCTCACTGTGAAACCGACACACCCCACAACCCTCACCGTGACACCGACACTCCCCACTCCCCTCACTGTGACACTGACACACCCCTCACCCCTCACTGTGACACTGACACACCC
Organism: Hypanus sabinus; assembly: GCF_030144855.1. Lineage (NCBI taxonomy): Eukaryota > Metazoa > Chordata > Chondrichthyes > Myliobatiformes > Dasyatidae > Hypanus > Hypanus sabinus. The sequence continues at coordinate 1,111 of NW_026778969.1, read as the reverse complement.
CACACCCCTTACTGTGACACTGACACACCCCACACCCCTCACTGTGAACCTGACACACCCCTCACCCCTCACCGTGATACCGACACTCCCCACTCCCCTCACTGTGACACTGACACACCCCTCACCCCTCACTGTGACACTGACACATCCCAAAACCCCTCACAGTGACACTGACACTCCTCACTCCCCTCACTGTGACACTGACACACCACACACCCCTCACTGTGACACTGACACACCACACACCCCCCACTGTGACACCAACAAACCTCACACCCCTCACTGTGACACGGACACTCCCCACAACCCTCACAGTGACACCGACACTCCCCACTCCCCTCACTGTGACACTGACACACCCCAAACCACTTCCCGTCACACCGACACACCCCACACACCTCACTGTGACACCGACACTCCCCACACCCCTCACTGTGACACTGACACACCCCACACCCCTCACTGTGACACTGACACTCCCCACACCCCTCACTGTGACACTGACACACCCCACACCCCTCACCGTGACACCGACACACCCCTCACCCCTCACTGTGATACCGACACTCCCCACTCCCCTCACTGTGACACTGACACACCCCACACCCCTCACCGTGACACCGACACACCCCACACCCCTCACTGTGACACTGACACTCCCCACAACCCTCACTGTGACACCGACACTCCCCACACCCCTCACTGTGACACTGACACACCCCACACCCCTCACTGTGACACCGACACACCCCACACCCCTCACTGTGAAACCGACACACCCCACAACCCTCACCGTGACACCGACACTCCCCACTCCCCTCACTGTGACACTGACACACCCCTCACCCCTCACTGTGACACTGACACACCCCACACCCCTTACTGTGACACCGACACACCCCACACCCCTCACTGTGAACCTGACACACCCCTCACCCCTCACCGTGATACCGACACTCCCCACTCCCCTCACTGTGACACTGACACACCCCTCACTCCTCACTGTGACACTGACACACCCCACACCCCTTACTGTGACACTGACACACCCCACACCCCTCACTGTGACACTGACACACCCCACACCCCTCACTGTGACACCGACACTCCC
>NW_026778968.1:1373179-1499057 GCF_030144855.1 Hypanus sabinus | reverse complement strand
GGGCTACGGGGACAGAGACCGGACAGTCTGGGTTACGGGGACAGAGACTGGACAGTCTGGGTTACGGGAACAGAGACCGGACTGTCTGGGTTACGGGGTCAGAGACTGGACCGTCTGGGCTACGGGGTCAGAGACTGGACAGTCTGGGCTACGGGGACAGAGACCGGACAGTCTGGGTTACGGGGACAGAGACTGGACAGTCTGGGCTACGAGGACAGAGAATACACAGTCTGGGCTATGGGGACAGAGACTGGACAGTCTGGGTTACGGGGACTGAGACCGTACAGTCTGGGTTACGGGAACAGAGACCGGACAGTCTGCTACGTGGACAGAGACCGGACAGTCTGCTACGTGGACAGAGACCGGACAGTCTGGGTTACGGGGACAGAGACCGGACAGTCTGGGCTACGTGGACAGAGACCGGACAGTCTGGGTTACGGGGACAGAGACCGGACATTCTGGGCTACGGGGACAGAGAACACACAGTCTGGGCTATGGGGACAGAGACTGGATAGTCTGGGTTACGGGGACAGAGACCGTACAGTTTGGGTTATGGGAACAGAGACCGGACTGTCTGGGTTACGGGGACAGAGACTGGACCGTCTGGGCTACGGGGTCAGAGACTGGACAGTCTGGGCTACGGGGACAGAGAACGGACAGTCTGCGCTACGTGGAGAGAGACCGGACAGTCTGGGTTACGGGGACAGAGACCGGACAGTCTGGCTAACGGGGACAGAGACCGGACAGTCTGGGTTACGGGGACAGAGACCGGACAGTCTGGGTTACGGGGACAGAGACCGGACAGTCTGGGCTACGGGGACAGAGAACGGACAGTCTGGGTTACGGGGACAGAGACCGGACTGTCTGGGTTACGGATACAGAGACTGGACCGTCTGGGCTACGGGGTCAGAGACTGGACAGTCTGGATTACGGGGACAGAGACCGGACAGTCTGGGTTACGGGGACAGAGACTGGACAGTCTGGGCTACGGGGACAGAGAATACACAGTCTGGGCTATGGGGACAGAGACTGGACAGTCTGGGTTTCGGGGACTGAGACCGTACAGTCTGGGTTACGGGAACAGAGACCGGACAGTCTGCTACGTGGACAGAGACCGGACAGTCTGTGTTATGGGGACAGAGACCGGACAGTCTGGGTTACGGGGACAGAGACCGGACAGTCTGGGCTACGTGGACAGAGACCGGACAGTCTGGGTTACGGGGACAGAGACCGGACATTCTGGGCTACGGGGACAGAGAACACACAGTCTGGGCTATGGGGACAGAGACTGGATAGTCTGGGTTACGGGGACAGAGACCGTACAGTCTGGGTTATGGGAACAGAGACCGGACTGTCTGGGTTACGGGGACAGAGACTGGACCGTCTGGGTTACGGGGACAGAGACTGGACCGTCTGGGCTACGGGGTCAGAGACTGGACAGTCTGGGCTACGGGGACAGAGAACGGACAGTCTGCGCTACGTGGAGAGAGACCGGACAGTCTGGGCTACGGGGACAGAGACCGGACAGTCTGGATAACGGGGACAGAGACCGGACAGTCTGGGTTACGGGGACAGAGACCGGACAGTCTGGGTTACGGGGACAGAGACTGGACAGTCTGGGCTACGGGGACAGAGAATACACAGTCTGGGCTACGGGGACAGAGAACGGACAGTCTGCGCTACGTGGAGAGAGACCGGACAGTCTGGGCTACGGGGTCAGAGACCGGACAGTCTGGATAACGGGGACAGAGACCGGACAGTCTGGGTTACGGGGACAGAGACCGGACAGTCTGTGTTATGGGGACAGAGACCGGACGATCTGTGTTATGGGGACAGAGACCAGACGGTCTGTGTTATGGGGACAGAGAACGGACAGTCTGCGCTACGTGGAGAGAGACCAGACAGTCTGGGCTACGGGGACAGAGACCGGACAGTCTGGATAACGGGGACAGAGACCAGACAGTCTGGGTTACGGGGACAGAGACCGGACAGTCTGGGTTACGGGGACAGAGACTGGACAGTCTGGGCTACGGGGACAGAGAATACACAGTCTGGGCTCAGGGGACAGAGACTGGATAGTCTGGGTTACGGGGACAGAGACCGTACAGTCTGGGTGACGGGAACAGAGACCGGACTGTCTGGGTTACGGGGACAGAGACTGGACCGTCTGGGCTACGGGGTCAGAGACTGGACAATCTGGGCTACGGGGACAGAGAATACACAGTCTGGGCTATGGGGACAGAGACTGGACAGTCTGGGTTACGGGAACAGAGACCGGACAGTCTGGATTACGGGGACAGAGACCGGACAGTCTGGGTTACGGGGACAGAGACTGGACAGTCTGGGCTACGGGGACAGAGAATACACAGTCTGGGCTATGGGGACAGAGACTGGACAGTCTGGGTTACGGGGACAGAGACCGTACAGTCTGGGTTACGGGAACAGAGACCGGACAGTCTGCTACGTGGACAGAGACCGGACAGTCTGTGTTATGGGGACAGAGACCCATCAGTCTGGGCTACGGGGACAGAGACCGGACAGTCTGGGTTATGGGGACAGAGACCGGACAGTCTGTGTTATGGGGACAGAGACCGGACGGTCTGTGTTATGGGGACAGAGACCAGACGGTCTGTGTTACGGGGACAGAGACCGGACAGTCTGGGTTACGGGGACAGAGACCGGACAGTCTGGGTTACGGGGACAGAGACCGGACAGTCTGGGCTACGGGGACAGAGACCGGACAGTCTGGGCTACGGGGACAGAGAACGGACAGTCTGCGCTACCTGGAGAGAGACCGGACAGTCTGGGCTACGGGGACAGAGACCGGACAGTCTGGATAACGGGGACAGAGACCGGACAGTCTGGATAACGGGGACAGAGACCGGACAGTCTGGGTTACGGGGACAGAGACCGGACAGTCTGGGTTACGGGGACAGAGACTGGACAGTCTGGGTTACGGGAACAGAGACCGGACTGTCTGGGTTACGGGGACAGAGACTGGACCGTCTGGGCTACGGGGTCAGAGACTGGACAGTCTGGGCTACGGGGACAGAGACCGGACAGTCTGGGTTACGGGGACAGAGACTGGACAGTCTGGGCTACGGGGACAGAGAATACACAGTCTGGGCTATGGGGACAGAGACTGGGCAGTCTGGGTTACGGGGACAGAGACTGGACAGTCTGGGTTACGGGAACAGAGACCGGACTGTCTGGGTTACGGGGACAGAGACCGGACAGTCTGGGCTACGTGGACAGAGACCGGACAGTCTGGGTTACGGGGACAGAGACCAGACATTCTGGGCTACGGGGACAGAGAACACACAGTCTGGGCTATGGGGACAGAGACTGGATAGTCTGGGTTACGGGGACAGAGACCGTACAGTTTGGGTTATGGGAACAGAGACCGGACTGTCTGGGTTACGGGGACAGAGACTGGACCGTCTGGGCTACGGGGTCAGAGACTGGACAGTCTGGGCTACGGGGACAGAGAACGGACAGTCTGCGCTACGTGGAGAGAGACCGGACAGTCTGGGCTACGGGGACAGAGACCGGACAGTCTGGATAACGGGGACAGAGAACACACAGTCTGGGCTATGGGGACAGAGACTGGATAGTCTGGGTTACGGGGACAGAGACCGTACAGTTTGGGTTATGGGAACAGAGACCGGACTGTCTGGGTTACGGGGACAGAGACTGGACCGTCTGGGCTACGGGGTCAGAGACTGGACAGTCTGGGCTACGGGGACAGAGACCGGACATTCTGGGCTACGGGGACAGAGAACACACAGTCTGGGCTATGGGGACAGAGACTGGATAGTCTGGGTTACGGGGACAGAGACCGTACAGTTCGGGTTATGGGAACAGAGACCGGACTGTCTGGGTTACGGGGACAGAGACTGGACCGTCTGGGCTACGGGGTCAGAGACTGGACAGTCTGGGCTACGGGGACAGAGAACGGACAGTCTGCGCTACGTGGAGAGAGACCGGACAGTCTGGGCTACGGGGACAGAGAACGGACAGTCTGGGTTACGGGGACAGAGACCGGACTGTCTGGGTTACGGATACAGAGACTGGACCGTCTGGGCTACGGGGTCAGAGACTGGACAGTCTGGATTACGGGGACAGAGACCGGACAGTCTGGGTTACGGGGACAGAGACTGGACAGTCTGGGCTACGGGGACAGAGAATACACAGTCTGGGCTATGGGGACAGAGACTGGACAGTCTGGGTTACGGGGACTGAGACCGTACAGTCTGGGTTACGGGAACAGAGACCGGACAGTCTGCTACGTGGACAGAGACCGGACAGTCTGTGTTATGGGGACAGAGACCGGACAGTCTGGGTTACGGGGACAGAGACCGGACAGTCTGGGCTACGTGGACAGAGACCGGACAGTCTGGGTTACGGGGACAGAGACCGGACATTCTGGGCTACGGGGACAGAGAACACACAGTCTGGGCTATGGGGACAGAGACTGGATAGTCTGGGTTACGGGGACAGAGACCGTACAGTCTGGGTTATGGGAACAGAGACCGGACTGTCTGGGTTACGGGGACAGAGACTGGACCGTCTGGGTTACGGGGACAGAGACTGGACCGTCTGGGCTACGGGGTCAGAGACTGGACAGTCTGGGCTACGGGGACAGAGAACGGACAGTCTGCGCTACGTGGAGAGAGACCGGACAGTCTGGGCTACGGGGACAGAGACCGAACAGTCTGGATAACGGGGACAGAGACCGGACAGTCTGGGTTACGGGGACAGAGACCGGACAGTCTGGGTTACGGGGACAGAGACTGGACAGTCTGGGCTACGGGGACAGAGAATACACAGTCTGGGCTACGGGGACAGAGAACGGACAGTCTGCGCTACGTGGAGAGAGACCGGACAGTCTGGGCTACGGGGTCAGTGACCGGACAGTCTGGATAACGGGGACAGAGACCGGACAGTCTGGGTTACGGGGACAGAGACCGGACAGTCTGTGTTATGGGGACAGAGACCGGACAGTCTGTGTTATGGGGACAGAGACCGGACGGTCTGTGTTATGGGGACAGAGACCAGACGGTCTGTGTTATGGGGACAGAGACCGGACAGTCTGGGTTACGGGGACAGAGACCGGACAGTCTGGGTTACGGGGACAGAGACCGGACAGTCTGGGCTACGGGGACAGAGACCGGACAGTCTGGGCTACGGGGACAGAGAACGGACAGTCTGCGCTACGTGGAGAGAGACCAGACAGTCTGGGCTACGGGGACAAGACCGGACAGTCTGGATAACGGGGACAGAGACCAGACAGTCTGGGTTACGGGGACAGAGACCGGACAGTCTGGGTTACGGGGACAGAGACTGGACAGTCTGGGCTACGGGGACAGAGAATACACAGTCTGGGCTCAGGGGACAGAGACTGGATAGTCTGGGTTACGGGGACAGAGACCGTACAGTCTGGGTGACGGGAACAGAGACCGGACTGTCTGGGTTACGGGGACAGAGACTGGACCGTCTGGGCTACGGGGTCAGAGACTGGACAATCTGGGCTACGGGGACAGAGAATACACAGTCTGGGCTATGGGGACAGAGACTGGACAGTCTGGGTTACGGGAACAGAGACCGGACAGTCTGGATTACGGGGACAGAGACCGGACAGTCTGGGTTACGGGGACAGAGACTGGACAGTCTGGGCTACGGGGACAGAGAATACACAGTCTGGGCTATGGGGACAGAGACTGGACAGTCTGGGTTACGGGGACAGAGACCGTACAGTCTGGGTTACGGGAACAGAGACCGGACAGTCTGCTACGTGGACAGAGACCGGACAGTCTGTGTTATGGGGACAGAGACCGGACAGTCTGGGTTACAGGGACAGAGACCGGACAGTCTGGGCTACGTGGACAGAGACCGGACAGTCTGGTCTACGGGGACAGAGACCGGACAGTGTGGGCTACGGGGACAGAGACCGGACAGTCTGGGTTACGAGGACAGAGAGTACACAGTTTGGGCTATGGGTCAGATACCGGACAGTCTGGGTTACGGGGACAGAGAATACACAGTCTGGGTTACGGGTACAGAGACCGAACGGTCTGGGTTACGGGGACAGAGAATACACAGTCTAGGTTACGGATACAGGGACCGGACAGTCTCGGTTACGGGGACAGGGACCGGACAGTCTGGGTTACGGGGACAGTGACCGGACAGTCTGGGTTACGGGGACAGAGACCAGACGGTCTGGGTTACGTGGACAGAGACCAGACGGTCTGTGCTATGGGGACAGAGACCGGACAGTCTGGGTTACCGGGACAGGGACCGGACAGTCTGAGTTACGGAGACAGGGACCGGACAGACTGGGTTAAGGGGTCAGAGACCGGACAGTCTGGGCTACGGGGACAGAGACCGGACGGTCTGTGCTATGGGGACAGAGACCGGACAGTCTGGGTTACGGGAACAGAGACCGGACTGTCTGGGTTACGGGGACAGAGACTGGACCGTCTGGGCTACGGGGTCAGAGACTGGACAGTCTGGGCTACGGGGACAGAGAATACACAGTCTGGGCTATGGGGACAGAGACTGGACATTCTGGGTTACGGGGACAGAGACCGGACCGTCTGGATTACGGGGACAGAGACTGGACAGTCTGGGCTACGGGGACAGAGAATACACAGTCTGGGCTATGGGGACAGAGACTGGACAGTCTGGGTTACGGGGACAGAGACCGTACAGTCTTGGTTACGGGAACAGAGACCGGACAGTCTGCTACGTGGACAGAGACCGGACAGTCTGTGTTATGGGGACAGAGACCGGACAGTCTGGGTTACGGGGACAGAGACCGGACAGTCTGGGCTACGTGGACAGAGACCGGACAGTCTGGGTTACGGGGACAGAGACCGGACAGTCTGGGCTACGGGGACAGAGAACACACAGTCTGGGCTATGGGGACAGAGACTGGATAGTCTGGGTTACGGGGACAGAGACCGTACAGTCTGGGTTACGGGAACAGAGACCGGACTGTCTGGGTTACGGGGACAGAGACTGGACCGTCTGGGCTACGGGGTCAGAGACTGGACAGTCTGGGCTACGGGGACAGAGAACGGACAGTCTGCGCTACGTGGAGAGAGACCGGACAGTCTGGGCTACGGGGACAGAGACCGGACAGTCTGGATAACGGGGTCAGAGACCGGACAGTCTGGGTTACGGGGACAGAGACCGGACAGTCTGGGTTACGGGGACAGAGACTGGACAGTCTGGGCTACGGGGACAGAGAATACACAGTCTGGGCTACGGGGACAGAGAACGGACAGTCTGCGCTACGTGGAGAGAGACCGGACAGTCTGGGCTACGGGGACAGAGACCGGACAGTCTGTGTTATTGGGACAGAGACCGGACAGTCTGGGTTACGGGAACAGAGACCGGACAGTCTGCTACGTGGACAGAGACCGGACAGTCTGTGTTACGGGGACAGAGACCGGACAGTCTGGGTTACGGGGACAGAGACCGGACAGTCTGGGCTACGTGGACAGAGACCGGACAGTCTGGGTTACGGGGACAGAGACCGGACAGTCTGGGCTACGGGGACAGAGACCGGACAGTCTGGGCTACGGGGACAGAGAACGGACAGTCTGCGCTACGTGGAGAGAGACCGGACAGACTGGGCTACGGGGACAGAGACCGGACAGTCTGGATAACGGGGACAGAGACCGGACAGTCTGGGTTACGGGGACAGAGACCGGACAGTCTGGGTTACGGGGACAGAGACTGGACAGTCTGGGCTACGGGGACAGAGAATACACAGTCTGGGCTATGGGGACAGAGACTGGATAGTCTGGGTTACGGGGACAGAGACCGTACAGTCTGGGTTACGGGAACAGAGATCGGACTGTCTGGGTTACGGGGACAGAGACTGGACCGTCTGGGCTACGGGGTCAGAGACTGGACAGTCTGGGCTACGGGGACAGAGAATACACAGTCTGGGCTATGGGGACAGAGACTGGACAGTCTGGGTTACGGGCACAGAGACCGGACAGTCTGGATTACGGGGACAGAGACCGGACAGTCTGGGTTACGGGGACTGAGACTGGACAGTCTGGGCTACGGGGTCAGAGAATACACAGTCTGGGCTATGGGGACAGAGACTGGACAGTCTGGGTTATGGGAACAGAGACCGTACAGTCTGGGTTACGGGAACAGAGACCGGACAGTCTGCTACGTGGACAGAGACCGGACAGTCTGTGTTATGGGGACAGAGACCGGACAGTCTGGGTTACGGGGACAGAGACCGGACAGTCTGGGCTACGTGGACAGAGACCGGACAGTCTGGTCTACGGGGACAGAGACCGGACAGTGTGGGCTACGGGGACAGAGACCGGACAGTCTGGGTTACGAGGACAGAGAGTACACAGTTAGGGCTATGTGGACAGAGACCGGACAGTCTGGGTTACGGGGACAGAGAATACACAGTCTGGGTTACGGGTACAGAGACCGAACGGTCTGGGTTACGGGGACAGAGGATACACAGTCTAGGTTACGGATACAGGGACCGGACAGTCTGGGTTACGAATACAGGGACCGTACAGTCTGTGCTACGGGGACAGAGACCGGACAGTCTGGGCTACGGGGACAGAGACCGGACAGTCTGGGTTACGGGGACAGAGAATACACAGTCTGGGCTACGGGGACAGAGAATGGACAGTCTCGGTTACGGGGACAGGGACCGGACAGTCTGGGCTAGGGGGACAGGGACCGGACAGTCTGGGTTACGGGGACCGTGACCGGACAGTCTGGGTTACGGGGACAGAGACCGGACGGTCTGGGTTACGGGGACAGAGAATACGCAGTTTGGGCTACGGGGACAGAGACCGGACAGCCTGGGCTACGGGGACAGAGACCGGACAGTCTGGGTTACGAGGACAGAGAGTACACAGTTTGGGCTATGGGGACAGAGACCGGACCGTCTGGGTTACGGGGACAGAGAATACACAGTCTGGGTTACGGGTACAGAGACCGAACGGTCTGGGTTACGGGGACAGAGAATACACAGTCTGGGTTACGGATACAGGGACCGCACAGTCTGGGTTACGGATACAGGGACCGGACAGTCTGGGCTAAGGGGACAGAGAATGGACAGTCTCGGTTACGGGGACAGGGATCGGACAGTCTGGGCTACGGGGACAGAGACCGGACAGTCTGGGTTACGGGGACAGAGACCAGACGGTCTGGGTTACGGGGACAGAGACCGGACGGTCTTGGTTACGGGGACAGAGACCGGACGGTCTGTGCTATGGGGACAGAGACGGACAGTCTGGGTTTCGGGGACAGGGACCGGACAGTCTGAGTTACGGGGACAGGGACCGGACAGTCTGGGTTAAGGGGACAGAGACCGGACAGTCCGGGCTACGGGGACAGAGACCGGACGGTCTGGGTTACGGGGACAGAGAATACACAGTCTGGGTTACGGGTACAGAGACCGAACGGTCTGGGTTACGGGGACAGAGAATACACAGTCTGGGTTACGGATACAGGGACCGGACAGTCTGGGTTACGGATACAGGGACCAGACAGTCTGGGCTACAGGGACAGAGAATGGACAGTCTCGGTTACGGGGACAGGGACCGGACAGTCTGAGTTACGGGGACAGGGACCGGACAGTCTGGGTTAAGGGGACAGAGACCGGACAGTCTGGGCTACGGGGACAGAGACCGGACGGTCTGGGTTACGGGGACAGAGACCGGACGGTCTGTGTTACGGGGACAGAGTCCGTACAGTCTGGGTTATGGGGACAGAGACCGGTCAGTCTGGGTTACGGGGACAGAGACTGGACAGTCTGGGTTACGGGGACAGAGACCGGACAGTCTGGGCTACGGGGACAGAGACCGGACAGTCTGGGCTACGGGGACAGAGACCCATCAGTCTGGGCTACGGGGACAGAGACCGGACAGTCTGGGTTATGGGGACAGAGACCGGACAGTCTGGGTTACGGGGACTGAGACCGGACAGTCTGCTACGGGGACTGAGACCGGACAGTCTGGGTTACGGGGACAGAGACCGGACAGTCTGGGCTACGGGGACAGAGACCGGACAGTCTGGGTTACGGGGACAGAGACGGACAGTCTGGGTTACGGGGACAGGGACCGGACAGTCTGTGTTACGGGGTCAGGGACCGGACAGTCTGGGTTACGGGGACAGAGACCGGACGGTCTGGTTTACGGGGACAGAGACCGGACGGTCTGTGTTATGGGGACAGAGACCGGACAGTCTGTGTTATGGGGACAGAGACCGGACGGTCTGTGTTATGGGGACAGAGACTGGACAGTCTGTGTTACGGGGACAGAGACCGGACAGTCTGGGTTACGGGGACAGAGACCGGACAGTCTGGGTTACGGGGACAGAGACCAGACAGTCAGGATTACGGGTACAGAGACCGGACAGTCTGGGTTACGGGAACAGAGACCGGACAGTCTGCTACGTGGACAGAGACCGGACAGTCTGGGTTACGGGGACAGAGACCGGACAGTCTGGGTTACGGGGACAGAGACTGGACAGTCTGGGTTACGGAGACAGAGACCGGACAGTCTGGGTTACGGGGACAGAGACCCATCAGTCTGGGCTATGGGGATAGAGACCGGACAGTCTGGGTTACGGGGACAGAGACTGGACAGTCTGGGTTACGGAGACAGAGACCGGACAGTCTGGGTTACGGGGACAGAGACCCATCAGTCTGGGCTACGGGGACAGAGACCGGACAGTCTGGGTTACGGGGACAGAGACCGGACAGTCTGGGTTACGGGGACAGAGCCCGGACAGTCTGTGTTATGGGGACAGAGACCGGACAGTCTGTGTTATGGGGACAGAGACCGGACGGTCTGTGTTATGGGGACAGAGACCGGACGGTCTGTGTTATCGGGACAGAGACCAGACGGTCTGTGTTATGGGGACAGAGACCGGACAGTCTGGGTTACGGGGACAGACACCGGACAGTCTGGGTTACAGGGACAGAGACCGGACAGTCTGGGCTACGGGGACAGAGACCGGACAGTCTGGGCTACGGGGACAGAGAACGGACAGTCTGCGCTACGTGGAGAGAGACCGGACAGTCTGGGCTACGGGGACAGAGACCGGACAGTCTGGATAACGGGGACAGAGACCGGACAGTCTGGGTTACGGGGACAGACACCGGACAGTCTGGGCTACGGGGACAGAGACCGGACAGTCTGGGCTACGGGGACAGAGACTGGACAGTCTGGGTTACGGGGCCAGAGACCGGACTGTCTGGGCTACGGGGACAGAGACCGGACTGTCTGGGTTACGGGGACAGAGACCGGACAGTCTTGGTTACGGGGACAGAGAATACACAGTTTGGGCTACGGGGACAGAGACCGGACAGTCTGGGTTACGAGGACAGAGAGTACACAGTTTGGGCTATGGGGACAGAGACCGGACCGTCTGGGTTACGGGGACAGAGAATACACAGTCTGGGTTACGGGTACAGAGACCGAACGGTCTGGGTTACGGGGACAGAGAATACACAGTCTGGGTTACGGATACAGGGACCGGACAGTCTGGGTTACGGATACAGGGACCGGACAGTCTGGGCTAAGGGGACAGAGAATGGACAGTCTCGGTTACGGGGTCAGGGACCGGACAGTCTGGGCTACGGGGACAGAGACCGGACAGTCTGGGTTACGGGGACAGAGACCAGACGGTCTGGGTTACGGGGACAGAGACCGGACGGTCTTGGTTACGGGGACAGAGACCGGACGGTCTGTGCTATAGGGACAGAGACCGGACAGTCTGGGTTTCGGGGACAGGGACCGGACAGTCTGAGTTACGGGGACAGGGACCGGACAGTCTGGGTTAAGGGGACAGAGACCGGACAGTCCGGGCTACGGGGACAGAGACCGGACGGTCTGGGTTACGGGGACAGAGAATACACAGTCTGGGTTACGGGTACAGAGACCGAACGGTCTGGGTTACGGGGACAGAGAATACACAGTCTGGGTTACGGATACAGGGACCGGACAGTCTGGGTTACGGTTACAGGGACCGGACAGTCTGGGCTACGGGGACAGAGAATGGACAGTCTCGGTTACGGGGACAGGACCGGACAGTCTGGGCTACGGGGACAGAGACCGGACAGTCTGGGTTACGGGGACAGAGACCGGACGGTCTGTGCAATGGGGACAGAGACCGGACAGTCTGGGTTACGGGGACAGGGACCGGACAGTCTGAGTTACGGGGACAGGGACCGGACAGTCTGGGTTAAGGGGACAGAGACCGGACAGTCTGGGCTACGGGGACAGAGACCGGACGGTCTGTGTTACGGGGACAGAGACCGGACGGTCTGTGTTACGGGGACAGAGTCCGTACAGTTTGGGTTATGGGGACAGAGACCGGTCAGTCTGGGTTACGGGGACAGAGACTGGACAGTCTGGGTTACGGGGACAGAGACCGGACAGTCTGGGCTACGGGGACAGAGACCAGACAGTCAGGATTACGGGTACAGAGACCGGACAGTCTGGGTTACGGGAACAGAGACCGGACAGTCTGCTACGTGGACAGAGACCGGACAGTCTGGGTTACGGGGACAGAGACCGGACAGTCTGGGTTACGGGGACAGAGACCGGACAGTCTGGGCTACGGGGACAGAGACCCATCAGTCTGGGCTACGGGGACAGAGACCCATCAGTCTGGGCTACGGGGACAGAGACCGGACAGTCTGGGTTACGGGGACAGAGACCGGACAGTCTGGGTTACGGGGACAGAGACCGGACAGTCTGCTACGGGGACTGAGACCGGACAGTCTGGGTTACGGGGACAGAGACCGGACAGTCTGGGCTACGGGGACAGAGACCGGACAGTCTGGGTTACGGGGACAGAGACCGGACAGTCTGGCCTACGGGGACAGAGACCGGACAGTCTGGGTTACGGGGACAGAGACCGGACGGTCTGGGTTACGGGGACAGGGACCGGACAGTCTGTGTTACGGGGTCAGGGACCGGACAGTCTGGGTTACGGTGACAGAGACCGGACGGTCTGGTTTACGGGGACAGAGACCGGATGGTCTGTGTTATGGGGACAGAGACTGGACGGTCTGTGTTATGGGGACAGAGACCGGACGGTCTGGGTTACGGGGACAGAGACTGGACCGTCTGGGCTACGGGGTCAGAGACTGGACAGTCTGAGCTACGGGGACAGAGAATACACAGTCTGGGCTATGGGGACAGAGACTGGACAGTCTGGGTTACGGGGACAGAGACCGGACAGTCTGGATTACGGGGACAGAGACCGAACAGTCTGGATTACGGGGACAGAGACCGGACAGTCTGGGCTACGGGGACAGAGACCGGACAGTCTGGGCTACGGGGACAGAGACCGGACAGTCTGGGCTACGGGGACAGGGACCGGACAGTCTGGGTTACGGGGACAGAGACCGGACAGTCTGGGCTACGGGGACAGAGACCGGACAGTCTGGGCTACGGGGACAGAGACCGGACAGTCTGGGCTACGGGGACAGGGACCGGACAGTCTGGGTTACGGGGACAGAGACCGGACAGTCTGGGCTACGGGGACAGAGACCGGACAGTCTGGGTTACGGGGACAGGGACCGGACTGTCTGGGTTACGGGGACAGAGACCGGACAGTCTGGGTTACGGGGACAGAGACCGGACTGTCTGGGTTACGGGGACAGAGACCGGACAGTCTGGGTTACGGGGACAGGGACCGGACAGTCTGGGTTACGGGGACAGAGACCGGACAGTCTGTGTTAAGGGGACAGAGACCGGACAGTCTGGATAACGGGGACAGAGACCGGACAGTCTGGGCTACGGGGACAGAGACCGGACAGTCTGGGCTACGGGGACAGAGAACGGACAGTCTGGGCTACGGGGACAGAGACCGGACAGTCTGGGTTACGGGGACAGAGACCGGACAGTCTGGGTTACGGGGACAGAGACCGGACAGTCTGGGTTAAGGGGACAGAGACCGGACAGTCTGTGTTAAGGGGACAGAGACCGGACAGTCTGGGTTACGGGGACAGAGACCGGACAGTCTGGGTTAAGGGGACAGAGACCGGACAGTCTGAGTTACGGGGACAGGGACCGGACAGTCTGGGTTACGGGGACAGGGACCGGACAGTCTGGGTTACGGGGACAGAGACTGGACAGTCTGGTTTAAGGGGACAGAGACCGGACAGTCTGTGTTAAGGGGACAGAGACCGGACAGTCTGGGTTACGGGGACAGGGACCGGACAGTCTGGGTTACGGGGACAGAGACTGGACAGTCTGTGTTAAGGGGACAGAGCAAACCCTGCAAAACCAAAGGGCTGATTATTGACTGCGGGAGGAGAAAGTGAGAGATCCTTCTGAGGTCAGAGATGGTGTTATCATTTCAGGGGACTTGTTCCTGGGTCCAGCCAAAAGTTCCGTTACAAAGAAGTACCTTTGTGCCTTGACCTTCATCGACATTTACGGAGATTTGGCATGATATCTAAAACTGCCACACCCTGCTGTAGATGGTGGGTGCAACGTGTCCTGTCCCAGTACGGAAACAGCAAGGCCCAGGAATGGGAAATCCTAACAGAAGTGATGTATACGGCCCAGACCTCCCCAGCGCTGAGCACATCTGCAAGGAGCACTCAGCAAGAGAGCAGCATCCATCCACAAGGACTTTCGCCACCAAAGACCAGCTCTCTTCTCACTGCTGCCTTCAGGAGGAAGGTACAGGAGCCTCAGGACCCACAACACCAGGTTCAGGGACAGTTATTACCCCTCAACCGTCAGGAAGGAGGTACAGGAGCCTCAGGACCCACAACACCAGGTTCAGGAACAGTTATTACCCCTCAACCATCAGGATGGAGGTACAGGAGCCTCAGGACCCACAACACCAGGTTCAGGAACAGTTATTACCCCTCAACCATCAGGAAGCAGGTACAGGAGCCTCAGGACCCACACCACCACGTTCAGGAACAGTTATTACCCCTCAACCATCAGGAAGGAGGTACAGGAGCCTCAGGACCCACACCACCACGTTCAGGAACAGTTATTACCCCTCAACCATCAGGAAGGAGGTACAGGAGCCTTAGGACCCACACCACCAGGTTCAGGAACAGTTATTACCCGTCAACCGTCAGGAAGGAGGTACAGGAGCCTCAGGACCCACACCACCACGTTCAGGAACAGTTATTACCCCTCAACCATCAGGAAGGAGGTACAGGAGCCTTAGGACCCACACCACCAGGTTCAGGAACAGTTATTACCCGTCAACCGTCAGGAAGGAGGTACAGGAGCCTCAGGACCCACATCACGAGGTTCAGGAACAGTTATTACCCCTCAACCATCAGGAAGGAGGTACAGGAGCCTCAGGACCCACACCTCCAGGTTCAGGAACAGTTATTACCCCTCACCCATCAGGAAGGAGGTACAGGAGCCTCAGGACCCACACCACCAGGTTCAGGGACAGTTATTGCCCCTCAACCATCAGGAAGGAGGTACAGGAGCCTCAGGACCCACACCACCAGGTTCAGGGACAGTTATTACCCCTCAACCGTCAGGAAGGAGGTACAGGAGCCTCAGGGCCCACACCACCAGGTTCAGGGACAGTTATTACCCCTCAACCATCAGGAATGAGGTACAGGAGCCTCAGGGCCCACACCACCAGGTTCAGGAACAGATACTACCCCTCAACCGTCAGGAAGGAGGTACAGGAGCCTCAGGACCCACATCACCAGGTTCAGGAACAGTTATTACCCCTCAACCATCAGGAAGGGGGTACAGGAGCCTCAGGACCCACACCACCAGGTTCAGGAACAGTTATTACCCCTCAAAAATCAGGAAGGGGGTACAGGAGCCTCAGGACCCACAACACCAGGTTCAGGGACAGTTATTACCCCTCAATCGTCAGGAAGGAGGTACAGGAGCCTCAGGACCCACACCACCAGGTTCAGGAACAGTCATTACCCCTCAGTCACTATGTTCCTGAACCAAAAGGGATGACTTCACTCACCTCGGACCTGAACTGATTCCCGAACTTGGTCCAAGGAGTCGACAACTCATGTTCTCAGTATTTGTTTGGTTACGGTTTTTTTTTAACCTTCTTCTGCATATTAACTACTTGTCTCTCTTCATGCTGTTTCCCTTGATTCCACCGCATTTCTCTGCATTTACTGCGAATGCCCACAGGAAAGTCAATCTCGGGGTTGTGTACGGACTTTGATAACAAATTTACTTCGAACTGCCTCTGGCCTGCATCTTGATAGGACTAAAATATTAAAACACGGCTGTACTCTGAGGTTTTATAAAGCATTCCCAGTGCACACGTACAACTCTGAAAAGTTTGGTCCACACACCTTCTTTAAACAAACCCCCCCACCCCACCAACATAAATGCACGTCTTAATAATAGGCAGCATTCTGCAGAACTGGGCCACCACTGTAAGTTAGTAGCCAGCTACCAGTTGTCAGCTCCGGAGGTTATTAGGTCGCCCAAGCTGGAACTGAAACCAATGCTTCACCCCTGAGCCACAGGAACTTGGGGGAAGACACCGCAGACGGACTGGCCAAGCGAGAGGGAAATCCGCAGATCCTGGAAATCCACAGCAACGCACAGACAAAACGGGGAGCAGCTCAGCAGGCCAGGCCGCGTCCGCGGAAAAATTATCCTCTCCACATCCCCTCTATCTGTGTCCTCTGGTCCTAGACTCCCCCACTACAGGAAACATCCTCTCCACATCCACTCTATCTGTGTCCTCTGGTCCTAGACTCCCCCACTATAGGAAACATCCTATCCACATCCACTCTATCTGTGTCCTCTGGTCCTAGACTCCCCCACTATAGGAAACATCCTCTCCACATCCACTCTGTCTGTGTCCTCTGGTCCTAGACTCCCCCACTACAGGAAACATCCTCTCCACAGCCACTCTATCTGTGTCCTCTGGTCCTAGACTCCCCCACTATAGGAAACATCCTCTCCACATCCACTCTGTCTGTGTCCTCTGGTCCTAGACTCCCCCACTACAGGAAACATCCTCTCCACATCCACTCTATCTGTGTCCTCTGGTCCTAGACTCCCCCACTATAGGAAACATCCTCTCCACATCCAGTCTATCTGTCTCCTCTGGTCTTAGACTCCCCCACTACAGGAAACATCCTCTCCACATCCACTCTATCTGTGTCCTCTGGTCCTAGACTCCCCCACTATAGGAAACATCCTCTCCACATCCACTCTATCTGTGTCCTCTGGTCCTAGACTCCCCCACTACAGGAAACATCCTCTCCACATTCACTCTATCTGTGTCCTCTGGTCTTAGACTCCCCCACTACAGGAAACATCCTCTCCACATCCACTCTATCTGTGTCCTCTGGTCCTAGACTCCCCCACTATAGGAAACATCCTCTCCACATCCAGTCTATCTGTGTCCTCTGGTCCTAGACTCCCCCACTACAGGAAACATCCTCTCCACATCCACTCTATCTGTGTCCTCTGGTCCTAGACTCCCCCACTATAGGAAACATCCTCTCCACATCCACTCTATCTGTGTCCTCTGGTCCTAGACTCCCCCACTACAGGAAACATCCTCTCCACATCCACTCTATCTGTGTCCTCTGGTCCTAGACTCCCCCACTATAGGAAACATCCTCTCCACATCCACTCTATCTGTGTCCTCTGCTCCTAGACTCCCCCACTATAGCAAACATCCTCTCCACATCCACTCTATCTGTGTCCTCTTGTCCTAGACTCCCCCAGTATAGGAAACATCCTCTCCACATTCACTCTATCTGTGTCCTCTGGTCCTAGACTCCCCCACTATAGGAAACATCCTCTCCACATCCACTCTATCTGTCTCCTCTGGTCTTAGACTCCCTCACTACAGGAAACATCCTCTCCACATCCACTCTATCTGTGTCCTCTGGTCCTAGACTCCCCCACTTTTGGAAACATCCTCTCCACATCCACTCTATCTGTGTCCCCTAGTCCTAGACTCCCCCACCACAGGAAACATCCTCTCCACATCCACTCTATCTGTGTCCCCTGGTCCTAGACTCCCCCACCACAGGAAACATCCTCTCCACATCCACTCTATCTGTGTCCTCTGGTCCTAGACTCCCCCACTATAGGAAACATCCTCTCCACATCCACTCTATCTGTGTCCCCTGGTCCTAGACTCCCCCACCACAGGAAACATCCTCTCCACATCCACTCTATCTGTGTCCCCTGGTCCTAGACTCCCCCAACACAGGAAACATCCTCTCCACATCCACTCTAACTGTGTCCTCTGGTCCTAGACTCCCACACCACAGGAAACATCCTCTCCACATCCACTCTATCTGTGTCCTCTGGTCCTAGACTCCCCCACTACAGGAAACATCCTCTCCACATCCACTCTATCTGTGTCCTCTGGTCCTAGACTCCCCCACTATAGGAAACATCCTATCCACATCCACTCTATCTGTGTCCTCTGCTCCTAGACTCCCCCACTATAGGAAACATCCTCTCCACATCCACTCTATCTGTGTCCTCTGGTCCTCGACTCCCCCAGTATAGGAAACAGCCTCTCCACATTCACTCTATCTGTGTCCTCTGGTCCTAGACTCCCCAACTATAGGAAACATCCTCTCCACATCCACTCTATCTGTCTCCTCTGGTCTTAGACTCCCCCACTACAGGAAACAACCTCTCCACATCCACTCTATCTGTGTCCTCTGGTCCTAGACTCCCCCACTATAGGAAACATCCTCTCCACATCCACTCTATCTGTGTCCCCTAGTCCTAGACTCCCCCACCACAGGAAACATCCTCTCCACATCCACTCTATCTGTGTCCCCTGGTCCTAGACTCCCCCACCACAGGAAACATCCTCTCCACATCCACTCTATCTGTGTCCTCTGGTCCTAGACTCCCCCACTATAGGAAACATCCTCTCCACATCCACTCTATCTGTGTCCTCTGGTCCTAGACTCCCCCACTATAGGAAACATCCTCTCCACATCCACTCTATCTGTGTCCTCTGGTCCTAGACTCCCCCACCACAGGAAACATCCTCTCCACATCCACTCTATCTGTCTCCTCTGGTCTTAGACTCCCCCACTACAGGAAACATCCTCTCCACATCCACTCTATCTGTGTCCTCTGGTCCTAGACTCCCCCACTATAGAAAACATCCTCTCCACATCCACTCTATCTGTGTCCTCTGCTCCTAGACTCCCCCACTATAGGAAACACCCTCTCCACATCCACTCTGTCTGTGTCCTCTGGTCCTAGACTCCCCCACTATAGAAAACATCCTCTCCACATCCACTCTATCTGTGTCCTCTGCTCCTAGACTCCCCCACTATAGGAAACACCCTCTCCACATCCACTCTGTCTGTGTCCTCTGGTCCTAGACTCCCCACCACAGGAAACATCCTCTCCACATCCACTCTATCTGTGCCCTCTGGTCCTAGACTCCCCACTATAGGAAACATCCTCTCCACATCCACTCTGTCTGTGTCCTCTGGTCCTAGACTCACCCACTGTAGGAAACATCCTCTCCACATCCACTCTGTCTGTGTCCTCTGGTCCTAGACTCCCCCACTACAGGAAACATCCTCTCCACATCCACTCTATCTGTGTCCTCTGGTCCTAGACTCCCCCACTACAGGAAACATCCTCTCCACATCCACTCTATCTGTGTCCTCTGGTCCTAGACTCCCCCACTATAGAAAACATCCTCTCCACATTCACTCTATCTGTGTCCTCTGGTCCTAGACTCCCCCACCACAGGAAACATCCTCTCCACATCCACTCTATCTGTGTCCTCTGCTCCTAGACTCCCCCACTATAGGAAACACCCTCTCCAAATCCACTCTGTCTGTGGTCCTAGACTCCCCACTATAGGAAACATCCTCTCCACATCCACTCTGTCTGTGTCCTCTGGTCCTAGACTCACCCACTGTAGGAAACATCCTCTCCACATCCACTCTGTCTGTGTCCTCTGGTCCTAGACTCCCCCACTACAGGAAACATCCTCTCCACATCCACTCTATCGGTGTCCTCTGGTCCTAGACTCCCCCACTACAGGAAACATCCTCTCCACATCCACTCTATCAGTGTCCTCTGGTCCTAGACTCCCCCACTACAGGAAACATCCTCTCCACATCCACTCTATCGGTGTCCTCTGGTCCTAGACTCCCCCACTACAGGAAACATCCTCTCCACATCCACTCTATCGGTGTCCTCTGGTCCTAGACTCCCCCACTACAGGAAACATTCTCTCCACATCCACTCTATCTGTGTCCTCTGGTCCTAGACTCCCCCACCACAGGAAACATCCTCTCCACATCCACTCTATCTGTGTCCTCTGCTCCTAGACTCCCCCACTATAGGAAACACCCTCTCCACATCCACTCTGTCTGTGTCCTCTGGTCCTAGACTCCCCACTATAGGAAACATCCTCTCCACATCCACTCTGTCTGTGTCCTCTGGTCCTAGACTCACCCACTGTAGGAAACATCCTCTCCACATCCACTCTGTCTGTGTCCTCTGGTCCTAGACTCCCCCACTACAGGAAACATCCTCTCCACATCCACTCTATCGGTGTCCTCTGGTCCTAGACTCCCCCACTACAGGAAACATCCTCTCCACATCCACTCTATCAGTGTCCTCTGGTCCTAGACTCCCCCACTACAGGAAACATCCTCTCCACATCCACTCTATCGGTGTCCTCTGGTCCTAGACTCCCCCACTACAGGAAACATCCTCTCCACATCCACTCTATCGGTGTCCTCTGGTCCTAGACTCCCCCACTACAGGAAACATTCTCTCCACATCCACTCTATCTGTGTCCTCTGGTCCTAGACTCCCCACCACAGGAAACATCCTCTCCACATCCTCTCTATCCAGACCTTTCGACATTCAATGGATTTCAATGAGATTCCTGCACCTTCCCCATTCTTCTGAATTCCAGTGAGTACAGGCCCAGAACCGTCAAATGCTCCTCATATGTTAACCCTTCGTTTCCTGGGTTCATTGTCACTAACTTTCTCCGGACCCTCCCCAGTGTCCGCACGTCCTTTCTCAGGGCAGGGAACCCCCCCCCCCCCCACCACCCCTCCAAGTGGGGTCTGACCAGAGCCTCAGCATCACCTCCTCGCTTTTATATTCCGGTCGTCCCGGAATGGCATCGTATTTCCCTTCCTCACTACCGAACTTCAGGCAGTCCCGCACAGGGACTGCCAAGCCACTTCGACAGCTGCCGACGTGATTCGCGAGCCGGGGCGGTACGGTAAGCTGTTGCCCACGCAGCGGGTTCTCCCCGTCCCCGTCGCGGGAGTTGCCGGTCGGCGTTGAACTCAACGCGGGGCTGCCTGAGGGGCCCCAGCTCCGGATTCGTCCCCCGGGATTCACTCCCGAAGCCCCCCCCCCCCCCCGCCCCGCTCCCCGTGACTGGGTACAGCCGCCAGGCGGCGGGAGGTTTGGGATCAGGGTTCTCCTTCTCCCGGACGCCCTGCCGACCACGGCTGACCAACCCCACCTGCCCGGAGCGACTGGCTTTAAGCCCCTTCCCCTGTCAGTAGAAACGGTTCTGTCGGGGTTAGTAGCTAATTCACACGAGAACCCAGGAGCTGCACTTGGTTCTCAGAGGCTGTTTGAGGTGCAGGCCATTGGGAGCATTTAATAGGTGGTGAGAGCTTGTCCCCACTACCTCTCCTGGCTAGTACAACCTTAAGAATCACTTAATGCCCCTCCTCCCCTTCTTACCCCATCCCTGACATACTTAGTTGTTTGCCTGTTCTCCATCTCCCTCTGGTGCTCCCCACCCCCTTTCTTTCTCCTAACGCCTCCCGTCCCATGATCCTTTCCCTTCTCCAGCTCTGTATCCCTTTCACCAATCACCTTTCCAGCTCTTAGCTTCATCCCAACCCCTCCGGTCATCTCCCATCATTTCGCATTTCACCCTCCCCCCACTACTTTCAAATCTCTTACTAACTTTCCTTTCGGTTAGTCCTGACGAAGGGTCTCGGCCCGAAATGTCGACAGCGCTTCTCCCTGTAGATGCTGCCTGGCCTGCTGCGTCCCACCAGCATTTTGTGTGTGTTGTTTGAATTCCCAAATCTGCAGATTTCCTCGTGTTTGCCCCCATTGCACGTCTGATTTTTGAATTTTCCCCATTTAGAAAAAGTAAATTTATTATCAAAGCACGTGTCCGTCATGATTCTCAACCATGAGATTTGTTTTAGAAAATCTACAGAACAATACAGGCCCTTCGGCCCACAAAGTTGTGCCGAACATGTCCCTACCTTAGAAATTACTAGGCTTACCTGTAGCCCTCTATTTTTCTAACCTTCATGTACCTATCCAAAAGTCTCTTAAAAGTCCCTATCGTATCCGCCTCCACCACCGTTGCCAGCAGCCCATTCCACACACTCACCACTCTCTGAGTAAAAAACTTACCCCCGACATCTCCTCTGTACCTGCTCCCCAGCACCTTAAACCTGTGCCCTCTTGTCACAGCCATTTCAGCCCCGGGAGAAAAGCCTCTGACTATCCACACGATCAATGCCTCTTATCATCTTATACACCTCTATCAGGTCACCTCTCGTCCTCCGTCGCTCCGAGGAGAAAAGGCCGAGTTCACTCAACCTATTCTCATAAGGCATGTTCCCTAACCCTAACCCTAATGCGACCAGGGTCCCACATAGCTGCGACATTACCTCTCGGCTCCTAAATTCCATTCCGTGATTGATGAAGGCCGAGACGTTGTATGTCTTCTTAATGACAGAGTCAACCTGCGCAGCTGCTTTGAGTGTCCTATGGACTCGGACCCCAAGAGCCCTCTGATCCTCCACACTGCCAAGAGTCTTATCATTAATACTATATTCTGCCATCATATTTGACCTACCAAAATGAACCACTTCACACTTATCTGGGTTGAACTCCACCTGCCACTTCTCAGCCCAGTTTTGCATCCTATCAACGTCCCGCTGTAACCTCTGACAGCCTTCCACACAATCCGCAACACCCCCAACCTTTGTGTCATCAGCAAACTTACTGACCCATCCCCCCCTCCACTTCCTCATCCAGGTCATTTATTAACTCATCTCCTTCTACCTTGGGCCATGAACTTATCAATCACGCCACATGAGTTATTAACTTCAAACTTTCTGCATAATCACTGAAAGAGTTCAACTGCGTGTGAATGTAACAAGAGCTGTTATAACTCATCTCCTACTTTAGGCTACAAACTTATCAATCACCCCGCTTTCTGGAGGTCCAAGATCCGTATGCTCCACGACCGCTGGACTAAGTGTGTAAATGCAGGAGGGCATTATGTTGAAAGATCAGGGTACCAGGTTTTCTAAAATTGACTCCTTCTACCTTGGGCCACAAACTTATCAATCCTCCCTCGTATTCCATCTGCCACTTCTTTGCCCATTCTCCTAATCTCCCTGGGTCTTTCTGAGACTCCCTGCTTCCTCAACATTACTTGCCCCACCACCTGTCATCTGCAAACTTGAGCACAAAGCCATCCATTTCGTCACCCAAGTCATTGACATATAACGCGAAAAGAAGCGGTGCTAACGCTGACCCCTGTGGGATACCAGTAGCTGACCAGAACAGACCTCCTTCATTCCCACTCCTGCTGGTCAGCCAATCATCTGTTTTGTGTCAGTCTTCACAACGGCAGAGTGCCAGAAATTCGAGCTGGTCGGGGGGCAGAAGGGAGTGTAGACTCTATTACTATGGAGAAGATGCTTGGGTCTCTGAACGGTCTGAAGGAGAGGATGTTTCCTACACTGGGAGGGTGGGAGAAAGTCTCGGACCGGAGGGCACAACCTTACAATAAAAGGACGTCCCTTTAGAACTGGGACGAGGAGGAATTCCTTCAGACAGAGGGTGATGAATCGATGGAATCCATTGCCAAGGACGGCTATGGAGGCCAATTTTAAAGGGGAGGGCAATAGCTTCTTGATTAGTCAGGGCGTCAAAGGTTACGGGGAGACAGCAGGAGAATGGGGTTGAGAGGGTAAATAAATAAGTCATGGTGGAATGACAGAGCAGACTCTATGGGCTGAATGGCCTAATTTGCTCCTATGTCTTATGGTCTAAAGTAGTTGTTCAGTTTGTCCGCCACTTCTTTGTCTCTCATCACTATCTCTCCAGCATCATTTTCCAGCAGTCCAATATCAGCTCTTGACTCTCTTTTTATATGTCTCAAAAAAAAAAGATTTCAACATTTATGTTATTGGCTAGATAATCTTCATATTTACTCTCTCTACAGTTACCTTCTGTTGGTTTACAAAAGCTTCCCAATCCTCTAACACCTCATTAAATTTTGCTCTATCGTATGCCCTCTCATCAGCGTATATGCTGTCCTTGTCAGCCACAATTGTATGGCCCTGCCTTTAAAAAACTTCTTCTTCTTTGGGATGTATCTATCCTGCACCTTCCGAATTCCACCAGAAGCTCCAGCCGTTGCTGCTCTGCCATCGTCCCTGCTAGTGTCCCCTTCCAATCAACTTTGGCCAGCTCCTCTCTCGTGTGTCTGTAATTCCCTTTACCCCACTGTAGTGCTGATACATCTGACTTCAGCTTCTCCCTCTCCAATTACCGGGTGAATCCAATCACTGTCTCCAAAGGGTTCCTTTACCTCCTTCTTCTCTTCATGTGTCTCGTGCATTACATCCCTCGTGGGCGATCATGGCTCGCCACATCAAACGATCCCGCGCAGATCTGTTAATTCTTTCCATGTATTTTCCTCTTTGCCTTCCCCTTTCCGCGTCTCCCAGGCAAACGGCCTCGTAATGTCAGGCTTTCCGTTCCTCCCTTTCTGATGACACGGCCCAGGAAATTAAGTTTCCCTCTCATTTAATATTCTCATCAAAGATCTTTTCGTGTGGGCACGTTGGAGTACTGCCTCATTAGTCACCCTATCGCTATACGATATGCTCAGCGTTCTTCTAAGAAACCACACTTCATTTGCTTCTAAGTTTCTCTGGAGTTCTGGTGTTGTTGTCCGTGTTTCAGAAGCACACGGCAAGATTGACTAGACGTAACATTTTAGTAGCCTAAGCCTTGTTGTCATAGAAATGTGTCTGTTGGTAAAAATGGGTCTCATTTTTCTGGAAGTTGGTTTTGGCATTGGCAATTCTTTTTATTTCTACTTTACTTACTGATACAAAGCTACCAAGGTACTTAAAGCTGGTTCTTTGTTCAATCTCTTGGTTACCGATATACAATTGGCAGTTGGGAGTATTCTGCTGTTTTGATATTACCATACATTTGTTTTTTTTTACAGTTGATGGTTAGACCAAAATCTGCACCTGTTTATACTACTTTGTCTCGGAGGATCTGTAGGTCTTCTGCAGCATTTGCTATTAGGGTGGTATCGTCTGCATATCTTACATCGTTGATGTTGACACCTCCAATTTTTATTCCATCTAGGTCTTCTGCTTCTCTGAGAATCATTTCGGTATAGATATTAAATAATTCCGGTGAGGCAATGCATCCCTGTCTAACTGAATTTTAGTCCAACTGCTTATATTATCATCAATTTTTACCGTCGCCATTTGATTCCGATATAAATTTTGAAGCAGTTGTTGGTCCCTTCCGTCAATGTTCAGCTCAGCGAGAATTTGAAATCATTTTTCATGTTGCACTTTGTCGAAAGCTTTATAGAAATCAATAAAACATAAGAAGACGTCATTCTGATATTCAATTGCCCTTTCTGAAAGCATTCGTAGTATGAAAATGGCGTTCCGAGCTCCTCTGTCCTCAGTAAACCCATATTGCAGTTTAGAAGTTTCTGGCCTTAACTTGTTTTTAATTCGACTCAGGATAATCCTCAACAAAATCTTCATTATGTGACTCATAAGACTGATTGTTCCATGATTTTCACAATCGATAGTTCCAGGAATTTTTGGCAGAGTTATAAATGCTCATTTCAAGAGATTGTCGGGCAATGCACCAGATTCATATACGCCATTAAACAGTAAATCCTTTACCTGATATAAGCTCCCTAATCAAAGCTGGTGCATGACACAGCATTCAGTCAGAATCACCTTTACCCTGGTGGGTTGCTCCGCAGTGAGACGTCAGGGGAATGTTATGCCAGCATTGATGCACCATCAATAACTCACTCTGAGACGTAAAGGCGAGATATCGGCTTTTATTGACTGGAAGAAGGAACCAGCAGTGGTTGACCACCATACTACATCCTGGAGACTGAGAGGCCGGGCACAGGCCTCGATCGCCTTTATACCGGGGTCTGTGGGAGGAGCCACAGGAGCGGTCAGCAGGGGACGTGTCCAGACAGACACACGTAGTTCACCACAAGCACTTCGCCTGAAGGTGGAGACAGGACCCTCAGACGGAGGACAGTGGCAGCTGGCAGGAGCAGATCGGCTGGTTGAGTGGCGTCGAAACCACAAATTTGCACTCAGCTTCGGTCAGACCGAGGAACTGATGGTGGACTTCAGGAAGGGGAAGTCGAGGGGACACGCACCCGTCCTCATCGAGGGGTCAGCAGCGGAAAGGGTGGCCCGTCCCAAGTCGCTGGCTGCTGACACCTCCGAGGATCTCTCCGAGCCCCGACACGTCGATGCAATTGTGAAGGAGGCACGGCGGTGGCTGTGTTTCATTCGGAGTTTAGAGAGGACTTGGTAGTCTCCCGTAAATCCCCACAGACGAACCGCGGAGAGCGTTCCGACTGGCTTCGTTAATGCGCGGGGTTAGTAACGGCTGCAGAGGGTTGTAGACTCAGTCGGCTCCATCGTGGGCACCAGCCTCCCCAGCATCCAGGACGTCTTCAAAACACGATGCCTCAAGAAGGCAGCGTCCATCATTAAGGGACCCCATCACCCAGGACACACCCTCTTCTCATTCCCACCTTTGGGGCGAGGTACAGGAGCCTGAAGACACACACTCAACGATTCAGGAACAGCTTCTTCCTCTCTGCCATCAAGGAGGAGGTACAGGAGCCTGAAGACACACACTCAACGATTCAGGAACAGCTTCTTCCCCTCTGCCATTAGGGAGGAGGTACAGGAGCCTGAAGACACACACTCAACGACTCAGGAACAGCTTCTTCCCCTCTGCCATCAGGGAGGAGGTACAGGAGCCTGAAGACACACACTCAACGATTCAGGAACAGCTTCTTCCCCTCTGCCATCAGGGAGGAGGTACAGGAGCCTGAAGACACACACTCAACGATTCAGGAACAGCTTCTTCCCCTCTGCCATCAGGGAGGAGGTACAGGAGCCTGAAGACACACACTCAATGATTCAGGAACAGCTTCTTCCCCTCTGCCATCAGGGAGGAGGTACAGGAGCCTGAAGACACACACTCAACGATTCAGGAACAGCTTCTTCCCCTCTGCCATCAGGGAGGAGGTACAGGAGCCTGAAGACACACACTCAATGATTCAGGAACAGCTTCTTCCCCTTCGCCATCAGGGAGGAGGTACAGGAGCCTGAAGACACCCACTCAATGACTCAGGAACAGCCTCTTCCCCTCTGCCATGCGATTTCTGAATGGTCCCTGAACCCATGAACACAAACTCACTATTTTGTTCTCTTTTTGCATGATCTATTTCTGTTGATATATCCTTATTGTAATTTATAGTATATTTCACGTCGTGCACTGTACGGCTGCCACATGAAATTTAAGGACTTACGCTCAGTGATAACAAGCTTGTCTCTGATGTACTGTGGGCCGGTTCCGAGGGACCGTTAGGTATAAACTTGAACAAAGTTGGTCGTGGCTCTGCTAGAGAGACGTTGGAGGGGTGGCACGTCCCTCGTTTGTCCGGGAGACACAAGGCGCCTTACACGCTGTGTGAACGAGAGCAGAGGTGGGTGAAGGGGCGACAGCACTGGCCCGTGAGGGCTGGGGTAGTGGACTGGGGTACACTGTCCCGGCAGAGTGGGGGAACAGATACTGCTCTCTACCACCAGGTGGCAGTGTGAGCTGTGGGGAGGGTAAAGAAGGGGTGGGTGAAGGGGCGACAGCACTGGCCCGTGAGGGCTGGGGTAGTGGACTGGGGTACACTGTCCCGGCAGAGTGGGGGAACAGATACTGCTCTCTACCACCAGGTGGCAGTGTGAGCTGTGGGGAGGGTAAAGAAGGGGTGGGTGAAGGGGCGACAGCACTGGCCAGTGAGGGCTGGGGTAGTGGACTGGGGTACACTGTCCCAGCAGAGTGGGGGAACAGATACTGCTCTCTACCACCAGGTGGCAGTGTGAGCTGTGGGGAGGGTAAAGAAGGGGTGGGTGAAGGGGCAACAGCACTGGCCAGTGAAGGCTGGGGTGGTGGACTGGGGTACACTGTCCCGGCAGAGTGGGGGAACAGATACTGCTCTCTACCACCAGGTGGCAGTGTGAGCTGTGGGGAGGGTAAAGAAGGGGTGGGTGAAGGGGCGACAGCACTGGCCCGTGAGGGCTGGGGTAGTGGACTGGGGTACACTGTCCCGGCAGAGTGGGGGAACAGATACTGCTCTCTACCACCAGGTGGCAGTGTGAGCTGTGGGGAGGGTAAAGAAGGGGTGGGTGAAGGGGCGACAGCACTGGCCCGTGAGGGCTGGGGTAGTGGACTGGGGTACACTGTCCCGGCAGAGTGGGGGAACAGATACTGCTCTCTACCACCAGGTGGCAGTGTGAGCTGTGGGGAGGGTAAAGAAGGGGTGGGTGAAGGGGCGACAGCACTGGCCCGTGAGGGCTGGGGTAGTGGACTGGGGTACACTGTCCTGGCAGAGTGGGGGAACAGATACTGCTCTCTACCACCAGGTGGCAGTGTGAGCTGTGGGGAGGGTAAAGTGCAACTTCCAGACTTAAAGTCAAGTTGATTGTCGTGGGTACAATGTCATCACTAACAACCCCGAGATTTGCCTTCTTGCAGGCGTTCACGGTAAGATAAAGAAACGTCAGATGAACTGAATACGCCGGTCTTCACGGTGGAACAAACCAGCAGTATGCCTGAAGTTCACGAGGGCCGGGGGGGGGGGCAGGAGTGAGTGTCTCTGCTGTTACTCAGGAGAAGGTACCTGGGAAGCTGAAAGGTCTGTAGGTGGGCCCGATGGTGTACACCCCCGGGTGCTGAAAGAGGCGGCTGAAGAGACTGTGGAGGCAGGTGCTTGGAAGTAGGTACAAGGGGGATATCAGGGTAAGCTTTTCACACAGAGAGGGGTGGGTGCGCGGGACGCACTGCCAGCGAAGGTGGTGGAGGCGGATACGATAGAGACTCTTGGATAGGTACGTGGAGCTTAGGAAAATTGAGGGCTACTAGGCAGTTTCTCACAGCCGGTACATTATTGAGGCTGAAGGACCCGTAATGTGCTGAAGATTTCCACGTTCAATTACTAATGGTCTGTCAAGAATCTGACATGGTTCCTGAGGAATGTCACTCCACTCTTCAAGCAGGGAGAGGGACAGAAGGAAGGAAACTGTCGGCCAGCTAGTCTGACCTCAGCGGCCGGGGAGATGTTGGAGTCGGTCACGGGGTACTTGGAGGCACTTGATGAAACAGGTC
This sequence comes from Hypanus sabinus, assembly GCF_030144855.1. Classification (NCBI taxonomy): domain Eukaryota; kingdom Metazoa; phylum Chordata; class Chondrichthyes; order Myliobatiformes; family Dasyatidae; genus Hypanus; species Hypanus sabinus. The sequence continues at coordinate 1,469,577 of NW_026778968.1, read as the reverse complement.
GTAGTCAGCATGGTTTCCTCAAGGGAAAATAGACAATAGGTGCAGAAGTAGACCATTCGGCCCTTCGAGCCTGCACCGCCATTTTGAGATCAAGGCTGATCATCTACTATCAATACCCGGTTCCTGCCTTGTCCCCATATCCCTTGATTCCCCTATCCATAAGATACCTATCTAGCTCCTTCTTGAAAGCATCCAGAGAATTGGCCTCCACTGCCTTCCGAGGCAGTGCATTCCAGACCCCCACAACTCTCTGGGAGAAGAAGTTTTTCCTTAACTCTGTCCTAAATCACCTACCCCTTATTCTCAAACCATGCCCTCCGGTACTGGACTCTCCCAGCATCTGGAACATATTTCCTGCCTCTATCTTGTCCAATCCCTTAATAATCTTATATGTTTCAATCAGATCCCCTCTCAATCTCCTTAATTCCAGCGTGTACAAGCCCAGTCTCTCTAACCTCTCTGTGTAAGACAGTCCAGACATCCCAGGAATTAATCTCATGAATCTACGCTGCACTTCCTCTACAGCCAGGATGTCCTTCCTTAACCCTGGAGACCAAAACTGTACACAATACTCCAGCTGTGGTCTCACCAGGGCCCTGTACAAATGCAAGAGGATTTCCTTGCTCTTGTACTCAATTCCCTTTGTAATAAAGGCCAACATTCCATTAGCCTTCTTCACTGCCTGCTGCACTTGCTCATTCACCTTCAGTGACTGATGAACAAGGACTCCTGGATCTCTTTGTATTTCTCCCTTATCCAACCCTACACCGTTCAGATAGTAATCTGCCTTCCTGTTCTTACTCCCAAAGTGGATAACCTCACACTTAATTCACATTAAACGCCATCTGCCAAGTATCTGCCCACTCACCCAGCCTGTCCAAGTCACCCTGAATTCTCCTAACATCCTCATCACATGTCACACTGCCACCCAGCTTAGTATCATCAGCAAACTTGCTGATGTTATTCTCAATGCCTTCATCTAAATCGTTGATGTAAATTGTAAACAGCTGTGGTCCCAATACCGAGCCCTGTGGCACCCCACTAGTCACCACCTGCCATTTCGAGAAACACCCATTCACCGCTACCCTTTGCTTTCCATCTGCCAACCAGTTTTCTATCCATGTCAATATCTTTCCCCCAATGCCCTGAGCTCTGATTTTACCCACCAATCTTCTATGTGGGAATCTGAAAATCTATCTGAAAATCGAGGTACACTACATCCACTGGATCTCCCCTGTCTAACTTCCTGGTTACATCCTCGAAAAACTCCAACAGAGTAGTCAAGCATGATTTACCCTTGGTAAATCCATGCTGGCTCAGCCCAATCCTATCACTGCTATCTAGATATGCCACTATTTCATCCTTAATAATGGACTTTAGCATCTTCCCCACCACCGATGTCAGGCTGACAGGTCGATAGTTCTCTGTTTTCTCCCTCCCTCCTTTCTTAAAAAGTGGGATAAAATTAGCGATTTTCCAATCCTCAGGAACTGATCCTGAATCTAAGGAACAATGGAAAATGATTACCAATGCATCCGCAATTTCCAGGGCCACCTCCTTTAGTACCCTAGGGTGCAGACCATCTGGACCTGGGGATTTGTCAGCCTTCAGTCCCATCAGTCTACTCATCACCGTTTCCTTCCCAATGTCAATCTGTTTTCTTTCCTCTGTTACCCTATGTCCTTGGCCCATCCATAGATCTGGGAGATTGCTTGTGTCTTCCTTAGTGAAGACAGATCTAAAGTACTCATTAAATTCTTGAGAAAGTTGGAATTCTTTGAAGAAATAACAAGCAGGGCAGACAAAGGTGGGTGTTGTGATCTTGGATTTTCAGAAGGCACCTCACAAGAGGCTGCCAAACAAAATATGAACCCGTGGCATTACAGGAAAGATTCCAGCATGGATAGAGCAGTGGCTGATTGGCAGGGGGCAAAGAGTGGGGTGAAGGGAGCCTTTTCTGGTTGGCTGCCGGTGACCAGTGGTGTTCCACAGGGGTCGGTGTGGGACCAGTACTTCCTACATTATATGTCAGTGATCTGGATGCTGGGATTGATGGCTTTGTGGCCAAGTTTGTGGACGATATGAAGATAGGCGAAGGGGCGGGTGGTTCTGAGGGAGTAGAGAGGCTACAGAAGGACTCAGACAGATTAGAAGAACGGGCAAAGTGGCAGATGGAATACCGTGGAGGAAAGTGTACAGTCGTGCACTTTGGTAGAAGAAATAAAAGCGTAGACTATTTTCTAAAGGGAGAGAAAATTCAAAAAAAGGAGGTGCAAAGGGACGGGGGTATTTGTGCAGGATCCCCTGAAGGTTAATATGCAGGTTGAGTCGGTGGTGAGGAGGGCAAATGCTATGTTAGCATTCGTTTCAAGAGGACTGGAATATAAAGGCAAGGATGCAATGCTGAGGCCTCACCGGGAGTATTGTGGGCAGTTTCGGGCCCCTTATCCGAGAATGGATGTGCTGAAACTGGAGAGGGTTCAGAAGTTCACAAGTATGATTCCAGAAGTGAAAGGGTGAGCACGGGAGGAGAGTTTGATCCCTCAGTGCCCGTACCCACTGGGGGGAATCAAACTGAAACTGACCGGACTTTGAAAGGGTTTGACGGAGTGGTTCTGGAGAGGGAGTCTGAGACCAGAGGACAAAGACTCAGAACGGAGGGGCGTCCATTTAGAACGGAGGGGTTTCTTTAGCCAGAGGGTGGTGAATCTGTGGAATTCTTTGCCACAGGTAGCTGTGGTGGTCAAGTTCGGGCAAGAGGTGAGTGGTCAGGGTATGAAGAGATACGGGGAGAAGGTAGGAGATTGGGGCTGAGAGGGAAAATGGTGGAGCAGACTCGATGGGCCAAATGGCCTAAATTTGCTCCTATATCTTCTGGTCTAAAATACACTAAAATCGATGAAAAAAAATACACGCAGACAAGACTAGCAAACAACCAAAGTGTAAAGAAAAAGTAAACGGAAATCTCTGAGAAGATGAGTTGTAGAGTCCTTGAGAGTGAGACTGCAGGTTGTGGAATCAGTTCAGAGTTGAGGTGAGGTTCAGGTGCCCGCTGGTTGAGGGGTAATAACTGTCCCTGAACCTGGTGGTGTGGGTCCTGGGGCTCCAGTACCTCCTTCCTGATGGTTGAGTGGTAATAACTGTCCCTGAACCTGGTGGTGTGGGACCTGAGGCTCCTGTACGTCCTTCCTGATGGTTGAGGGGTAATAACTGGTCCTGAACCTGGTGGAGTGGGACCTGAGGCTCCTGTACCTCCTTCCTGATGGTTGAGGGGTAATAACTGGTCCTGAACCTGGTGGCGTGGGTCCTGAGGCTCCTGTACCTCCTTCCTGATGGTTGAGGGGTAATAACTGTTCCTGAACCTGGTGGTGTGGGTCCTGAGGTTCCTGTACCTCCTTCCTCATGGTTGAGGGGTAATAACTGTTCCTGAACCTAGTGGAGTGAGACCTGAGGCTCCTGTACCTCCTTGCTGATAGTTGAGGGGTAATAACTGTTCCTGAACCTGGTGGTGTGGGTCCTGAGGCTCCAGTACCTCCTTCCTGACGGTTGAGGGGGTAATAACTGTCCCTGAACCTGGTGGTGTGGGACCTGAGGCTCCTGTACCTCCTTCCTGATGGTTGAGGGGTAATAACTGTCCCTGAACCTGGTGGTGTGGGTCCTGGGGCTCCTGTTCCTCCTTCCTGATGGTTGAGGGGTAATAACTGTTCCTGAACCTTGTGTTGTGGGTCCTGAGGCTCCTGTACCTCCTTCCTGATGGTTGAGGGGGTAATAACTGTTCCTGAACCTGGTGGAGTGGGTCCTGAGGCTCCTGTACCTCCTTGCTGATAGTTGAGGGGTAATAACTGTTCCTGAACCTGGTGGTGTGGGTCCTGAGGCTCCCGTACCTCCTTCCTGATGGTTGAGGGGTAATAACTGTCCCTGAACCTGGTGGTGTGGGTCCTGAGGCTCCTGTACCACATTCCTGATGGTTGAGGGGTAATAACTGTTCCTGAACCTGGTGGTGTGGGTCCTGAGGCTCCCGTACCTCCTTCCTGATGGTTGAGGGGTAATAACTGTCCCTGAACCTGGTGGTGTGGGTCCTGAGGCTCCCATACCTCCTTCCTGATGGTTGAGGGGTAATAACTGTTCCTGAACCTGGTGGAGTGGGTCCTGAGGCTCCTGTACCTCCTTCCTGATGGTTGAGGGGGTAATAACTGTTCCTGAACCTGGTGGTGTGGGTCCTGAGGCTCCCGTACCTCCTTCCTGATGGTTGAGTGGTAATAATTGTTCCTGAACCTGGTGGAGTGGGTCCTGAGGCTCCTGTACCTCCTTGCTGATAGTTGAGGGGTAATAACTGTTCCTGAACCTGGTGGTGTGGGTCCTGAGGCTCCCGTACCTCCTTCCTGATGGTTGAGGGGTAATAACTGTCCCTGAACCTGGTGGTGTGGGTCCTGAGGCTCCCGTACCTCCTTCCTGATGGTTGAGGGGTAATAACTGTTCCTGAACCTGGTGGTGTGGGTCCTGAGACTCCTGTACCACATTCCTGATGGTTGAGGGGTAATAACTGTTCCTGAACCTGGTGGTGTGGGTCCTGAGGCTCCCGTACCTCCTTCCTGATGGTTGAGGGGTAATAACTGTCCCTGAACCTGGTGGTGTGGGTCCTGAGGCTCCCGTACCTCCTTCCTGATGGTTGAGGGGTAATAACTGTTCCTGAACCTGGTGGTGTGGGTCCTGAAGCTCCTGTACCACATTCCTGATGGTTGAGGGGTAATAACTGTTCCTGAACCTGGTGGTGTGGGTCCTGAGACTCCAGTACCTCCTTCCTGATGGTTGAGGGGTAATAACTGTTCCTGAACCTGGTGGTGTGGGTCCTGAGGCTCCTGTACCTCCTTCCTGATGGTTGAGGGGGTAATAACTGTTCCTGAACCTGGTGGTGTGGGTCCTGAGGCTCCCGTACCTCCTTCCTGATGGTTGAGTGGTAATAATTGTTCCTGAACCTGGTGGAGTGGGTCCTGAGGCTCCTGTACCTCCTTGCTGATAGTTGAGGGGTAATAACTGTTCCTGAACCTGGTGGTGTGGGTCCTGAGGCTCCCGTACCTCCTTCCTGATGGTTGAGGGGTAATAACTGTCCCTGAACCTGGTGGTGTGGGTCCTGAGGCTCCCGTACCTCCTTCCTGATGGTTGAGGGGTAATAACTGTTCCTGAACCTGGTGGTGTGGGTCCTGAGACTCCTGTACCACATTCCTGATGGTTGAGGGGTAATAACTGTTCCTGAACCTGGTGGTGTGGGTCCTGAGGCTCCCGTACCTCCTTCCTGATGGTTGAGGGGTAATAACTGTCCCTGAACCTGGTGGTGTGGGTCCTGAGGCTCCCGTACCTCCTTCCTGATGGTTGAGGGGTAATAACTGTTCCTGAACCTGGTGGTGTGGGTCCTGAAGCTCCTGTACCACATTCCTGATGGTTGAGGGGTAATAACTGTTCCTGAACCTGGTGGTGTGGGTCCTGAGGCTCCTGTACCACATTCCTGATGGTTGAGGGGGTAATAACTGTTCCTGAACCTGGTGGTGTGGGTCCTGAGACTCCAGTACCTCCTTCCTGATGGTTGAGGGGTAATAACTGTTCCTGAACCTGGTGGTGTGGGTCCTGAGGCTCCTGTACCTCCTTCCTGATGGTTGAGGGGGTAATAACTGTTCCTGAACCTGGTGGTGTGGGTCCTGAGGCTCCCGTACCTCCTTCCTGATGGTTGAGTGGTAATAATTGTTCCTGAACCTGGTGGAGTGGGTCCTGAGGCTCCTGTACCTCCTTGCTGATAGTTGAGGGGTAATAACTGTTCCTGAACCTGGTGGTGTGGGTCCTGAGGCTCCCGTACCTCCTTCCTGATGGTTGAGGGGTAATAACTGTCCCTGAACCTGGTGGTGTGGGTCCTGAGGCTCCCGTACCTCCTTCCTGATGGTTGAGGGGTAATAACTGTTCCTGAACCTGGTGGTGTGGGTCCTGAGACTCCTGTACCACATTCCTGATGGTTGAGGGGTAATAACTGTTCCTGAACCTGGTGGTGTGGGTCCTGAGGCTCCCGTACCTCCTTCCTGATGGTTGAGGGGTAATAACTGTCCCTGAACCTGGTGGTGTGGGTCCTGAGGCTCCCGTACCTCCTTCCTGATGGTTGAGGGGTAATAACTGTTCCTGAACCTGGTGGTGTGGGTCCTGAGGCTCCCGTACCTCCTTCCTGATGGTTGAGGGGTAATAACTGTTCCTGAACCTGGTGGTGTGGGTCCTGAGACTCCTGTACCACATTCCTGATGGTTGAGGGGTAATAACTGTTCCTGAACCTGGTGGTGTGGGTCCTGAGGCTCCCGTACCTCCTTCCTGATGGTTGAGGGGTAATAACTGTCCCTGAACCTGGTGGTGTGGGTCCTGAGGCTCCCGTACCTCCTTCCTGATGGTTGAGGGGTAATAACTGTTCCTGAACCTGGTGGTGTGGGTCCTGAAGCTCCTGTACCACATTCCTGATGGTTGAGGGGTAATAACTGTTCCTGAACCTGGTGGTGTGGGTCCTGAGGCTCCTGTACCTCCTTCCTGATGGGTGAGGGGTAATAACTGTTCCTGAACCTGGTGGTGTGGGTCCTGAGGCTCCTGTACCTCCTTCCTGATGGTTGAGGGGGTAATAACTGTTCCTGAACCTGGTGGTGTGGGTCCTGAGGCTCCCGTACCTCCTTCCTGATGGTTGAGTGGTAATAATTGTTCCTGAACCTGGTGGAGTGGGTCCTGAGGCTCCTGTACCTCCTTGCTGATAGTTGAGGGGTAATAACTGTTCCTGAACCTGGTGGTGTGGGTCCTGAGGCTCCCGTACCTCCTTCCTGATGGTTGAGGGGTAATAACTGTCCCTGAACCTGGTGGTGTGGGTCCTGAGGCTCCCGTACCTCCTTCCTGATGGTTGAGGGGTAATAACTGTTCCTGAACCTGGTGGTGTGGGTCCTGAGACTCCCGTACCTCCTTCCTGATGGTTGAGGGGTAATAACTGTCCCTGAACCTGGTGGTGTGGGTCCTGAGGCTCCCGTACCTCCTTCCTGATGGTTGAGGGGTAATAACTGTTCCTGAACCTGGTGGTGTGGGTCCTGAAGCTCCTGTACCACATTCCTGATGGTTGAGGGGTAATAACTGTTCCTGAACCTGGTGGTGTGGGTCCTGAGGCTCTTGTACCTCATTCTTGATGGTTGAGGGGTAATAACTGTTCCTGAACCTGGTGGTGTGGGACCTGAGGCTCCTGTACCTCCTTCCTATTGTTGGAGGGGTAATAACTGTTCCTGAACCTGGTATTGTGGGAGCTGAGGCTCCTGTAACTCCTTCCTGATGGTTGAGGGGTAATAACTGTTCCTGAACCTGGTGGTGTGGGTCCTGAAGCTCCTGTACCACATTCCTGATGGTTGAGGGGTAATAACTGTTCCTGAACCTGGTGGTGTGGATCCTGAGGCTCCTGTACCTCCTTCCTGATGGTTGAGGGGTAATAACTGTTCCTGAACCTGGTGGTGTGGGTCCTGGGGCTCCTGTACCTCCTTCCTGATGGTTGAGGGGTAATAACTGTTCCTGAACCTGGTGGTGTGGATCCTGAGGCTCCTGTACCTCCTTCCTGATGGTTGAGGGGTAATAACTGTTCCTGAACCTGGTGGTGTTGGTCCTGGGGCTCCCGTACCTCCTTCCTGATGGTTGAGGGGTAATAACTGTCCCTGAACCTGGTGGTGTGGGTCCTGAGGCTCCCGTACCTCCTTCCTGATGGTTGAGGGGTAATAACTGTTCCTGAACCTGGTGGTGTGGGTCCTGAGACTCCTGTACCACATTCCTGATGGTTGAGGGGTAATAACTGTTCCTGAACCTGGTGGTGTGGGTCCTGAGGCTCCTGTACCTCCTTCCTGATGGTTGAGGGGTAATAACTGTTCCTGAACCTGGTGGTGTGGGACCTGAGACTCCAGTACCTGTGCAATGAAAAATCTTACTTTCACCAGATACACATCACAGATACACGTCACCAGATACACGTCACCAGATACACGTCACCAGATACACGTCACCAGATACACATCACAGATACACGTCACCAGATACACATCACAGATACACGTCACCAGATACACATCACAGATACACATCGCTGGTACACAATATTCACAAAAAAACACATACATTCTACAAGAAAGAATACAATTAGAAGAAAACTAAGTCCATTGTAATGCAAAGTTATGGAAGTGTTAATGCAGTGACGGGTCTGTGAGGGAATGTGTGGGTTCACCCGCTGTGCAGATGGGGCAAGTAGATGGGGCAAGTGGTTTGAAATGGTGAGGGTCTGGTCAGTCTGGACATGCTTCGGCCGAATTATCCAACAGTGACAGGCCCCTGCCAGCAGTGGGGAAGGTAAATGATTCGCTGGAGTCACAGAGCAAGGATAGAAGCCATTCGGCCCAACCTGTTCCTGCTTGGAGGGACATGGACATCCTTCGGCCGAATTATCCGACAGTGACAGGCCCCTGTCAGCAGTGGGGAAGGTAAATGATTCGCTGGTGTCACAGAGTCACACAGGATGGAGAGAGACCGACGCTCGAGTCCCAGAGTCTCCTTATTAATCAAGACTCCTCGTTCCTTGTGAATCTCTTCCAGATTTCCCCAGCCGAACAACAACAGTCCATTGAATTTATTCTTACATCTGCACAGAACAACCATTGCTCCGAGCGAGAAATTCGACAACTGCACGGTTCTTTAAATGATTTAAATGCGTACTATGAACGTTCAGAATGAAAACTGAAAACTCACGTACTTCTGATTTTATGTATTAACTGAAGGATTTAAAGAAATACAGGACAACAAAGATCTTCTTTCCTGCTTCCGTATACTTTTTCTCGTCTGTCTTTATTACAAATCCGTCGCCTGTAAACGCTGTCCAGATTAATTTCTCATCCCGATGAAAGGTACGTCTCAATCCCCCTCAGATCATCCAGTCTGCTTCTGGATTTGTATTAGATTGAGTCCCTAAGACGGAATGCACGTTCACAGCCGGCATCAGCAGCCTGATATGTTCCAGGGGATGTTGAGCAGAATTGTCAGTTCCACAGATTCTCCGTTTACAAGTTCGGCATATCAGTGACTGTGGTGACTGAACCAGTTTGAACTTGCTGAGAAATGACGCATTTGAAATCGCCGCGATAGTTTTGAGTCGATGCTTTTATCGTAGATCAAAGGGAGTTCTGGCTGCGTGGCGATGAGGGTTACGTGCGCGGGGGGCATTTCGGTCACCACTTGGCCGCAGAGGGAGACGTACTTAACAGCATCCTTCCGACGGCTGTGCAACCAGAACAGCGCACAGCTGAGCGCCCGCCAGAGGCCGTCCGGTTACAACGCGGGGTGCCCCTGGGCCGCTGGATATCAGTGATACAACACCCCCCAGAGCCCCTGGGCCTCTGGATATCAGTGATACAACACTCCCCAGAGCCCCTGGGCCTCTGGATATCAGTGATACAACACCCCCCAGAGCCCCTGGGCCTCTGGATATCAGTGATACAACACCCCCCAGAGCCCCTGGGCCTCTGGATATCAGTGATACAACACCCCCCAGAGCCCCTGGGCCTCTGGATATCAGTGATACAACACTCCACAGAGCCCCTGGGCCTCTGGATATCAGTGATACAACACCCCCCAGAGCCCCGGGGCCTCTGGATATCAGTGATACAACACTCCCCAGAGCCCCTGGGCCTCTGGATATCAGTGATACAACACCCCCCCCCCCAGAGCCCCGGGGCCTCTGGATATCAGTGATACAACACTCCACAGAGCCACTGGGCCTCTGGATATCAGTGATACAACACCACCCAGAGCCCCTGGGCCTCTGGATATCAGTGATACAACACTCCACAGAGCCCCTGGGCCTCTGGATATCAGTGATACAACACCCCCCAGAGCCCCTGGGCCTCTGGATATCAGTGTTACTACACCCCCCAGAGCCCCTGGGCCTCTGGATATCAGTGATACAACACTCCACAGAGCCCCTGGGCCTCTGGATATCAGTGATACAACACCCCCCAGAGCCCCGGGCCTCTGGATATCAGTGATACAACACCCCCCAGAGCCCCTGGGCCTCTGGATATCAGTGATACAACACCCCCCAGAGCCCCTGGGCCTCTGGATATCAGTGATACAACACTCCCCAGAGCCCCTGGGCCTCTGGATATCAGTGATACAACACCCCCCAGAGCCCCGGGGCCTCTGGATATGTGATACAACACTCCCCAGAGCCCCTGGGCCTCTGGATATCAGTGATACAACACCCCCCCCCCAGAGCCCCGGGCCTCTGGATATCAGTGATACAACACTCCACAGAGCCACTGGGCCTCTGGATATCAGTGATACAACACCACCCAGAGCCCCTGGGCCTCTGGATATCAGTGATACAACACTCCACAGAGCCCCTGGGCCTCTGGATGTCAGTGATACAACACCCCCCGGAGCCCCTGGGCCTCTGGATATCAGTGATACAACACTCCCCAGAGCCCCTGGACCTCTGGATATCAGTGATACAACACCCCCCCCAGAGCCCCTGGGCCTCTGGATATCAGTGATACAACACTCCACAGAGCCCCTGGGCCTCTGGATATCAGTGATACAACACCCCCCAGAGCCCCTGGGCCTCTGGATATCAGTGATACAACACCCCCCCCCCAGAGCCCCTGGGCCTCTGGATATCAATGATACAACACTCCACAGAGCCACTGGGCCTCTGGATATCAGTGATACAACACCCCCCAGAGCCCCTGGGCCTCTGGATATCAGTGATACAACACTCCCCAGAGCCCCTGGGTCTCTGGATATCAGTGATACAACACCCCCCCCCAGAGCCCCTGGGCCTCTGGATATCAATGATACAACACTCCACAGAGCCACTGGGCCTCTGGATATCAGTGATACAACACCACCCAGAGCCCCTGGGCCTCTGGATATCAGTGATACAACACTCCACAGAGCCCCTGGGCCTCTGGATGTCAGTGATACAACACCCCCCGGAGCCCCTGGGCCTCTGGATATCAGTGATACAACACTCCCCAGAGCCCCTGGACCTCTGGATATCAGTGATACAACACCCCCCCCCCCCGCCAGAGCCCCTGGGCCTCTGGATATCAGTGATACAACACTCCACAGAGCCCCTGGGCCTCTGGATATCAGTGATACAACACCCCCCAGAGCCCCTGGGCCTCTGGATATCAGTGATACAACACCCCCCCCCCAGAGCCCCTGGGCCTCTGGATATCAGTGATACAACACTCCACAGAGCCACTGGGCCTCTGGATATCAGTGATACAACACCCCCCAGAGCCCCTGGGCCTCTGGATATCAGTGATACAACACTCCCCAGAGCCCCTGGGCCTCTGGATATCAGTGATACAACACCCCCCCCCCAGAGCCCCTGGGCCTCTGGATATCAATGATACAACACCACCCAGAGCCCCTGGGCCTCTGGATATCAGTGATACAACACTCCACAGAGCCCCTGGGCCTCTGGATATCAGTGATACAACACCCCCCAGAGCCCCTGGGCCTCTGGATATCAGTGTTACTACACCCCCCAGAGCCCCTGGGCCTCTGGATATCAGTGATACAACACCCCCCAGAGCCCCTGGGCCTCTGGATATCAGTGATACAACACTCCCCAGAGCCCCTGGGCCTCTGGATATCAGTGATACAACACCCCCCAGAGCCCCGGGGCCTCTGGATATCAGTGATACAACACTCCCCAGAGCCCCTGGGCCTCTGGATATCAGTGATACAACACCCCCCCCCAGAGCCCCGGGGCCTCTGGATATCAGTGATACAACACTCCACAGAGCCACTGGGCCTCTGGATATCAGTGATACAACACCACCCAGAGCCCCTGGGCCTCTGGATATCAGTGATACAACACTCCACAGAGCCCCTGGGCCTCTGGATATCAGTGATACAACACCCCCCAGAGCCCCTGGGCCTCTGGATATCAGTGTTACTACACACCCCAGAGCCCCTGGGCCTCTGGATATCAGTGATACAACACCCCTCCAGAGCCCCTGGGCCTCTGGATATCAGTGATACAACACTCCACAGAGCCCCTGGGCCTCTGGATGTCAGTGATACAACACCCCCCGGAGCCCCTGGGCCTCTGGATATCAGTGATACAACACTCCCCAGAGCCCCTGGACCTCTGGATATCAGTGATACAACACCCCCCCCCCAGAGCCCCTGGGCCTCTGGATATCAGTGATACAACACTCCACAGAGCCCCTGGGCCTCTGGATATCAGTGATACAACACCCCCCAGAGCCCCTGGGCCTCTGGATATCAGTGATACAACACCCCCCCCCCAGAGCCCCTGGGCCTCTGGATATCAATGATACAACACTCCACAGAGCCACTGGGCCTCTGGATATCAGTGATACAACACCCCCCAGAGCCCCTGGGCCTCTGGATATCAGTGATACAACACTCCCCAGAGCCCCTGGGCCTCTGGATATCAGTGATACAACACCCCCCCACCAGAGCCCCTGGGCCTGTGGATATCAATGATACAACACTCCACAGAGCCACTGGGCCTCTGGATATCAGTGATACAACACCACCCAGAGCCCCTGGGCCTCTGGATATCAGTGATACAACACTCCACAGAGCCCCTGGGCCTCTGGATATCAGTGATACAACACCCCCCAGAGCCCCTGGGCCTCTGGATATCAGTGTTACTACACCCCCCAGAGCCCCTGGGCCTCTGGATATCAGTGATACAACACCCCTCCAGAGCCCCTGGGCCTCTGGATATCAGTGATACAACACTCCACAGAGCCCCTGGGCCTCTGGATGTCAGTGATACAACACCCCCCGGAGCCCCTGGGCCTCTGGATATCAGTGATACAACACTCCCCAGAGCCCCTGGACCTCTGGATATCAGTGATACAACACCCCCCCCCCCTGCCAGAGCCCCTGGGCCTCTGGATATCAGTGATACAACACTCCACAGAGCCCCTGGGCCTCTGGATATCAGTGATACAACACCCCCCAGAGCCCCTGGGCCTCTGGATATCAGTGATACAACACCCCCCCCCAGAGCCCCTGGGCCTCTGGATATCAATGATACAACACTCCACAGAGCCACTGGGCCTCTGGATATCAGTGATACAACACCCCCCAGAGCCCCTGGGCCTCTGGATATCAGTGATACAACACTCCCCAGAGCCCCTGGGCCTCTGGATATCAGTGATACAACACCCCCCCCCAGAGCCCCTGGGCCTCTGGATATCAATGATACAACACCACCCAGAGCCCCTGGGCCTCTGGATATCAGTGATACAACACTCCACAGAGCCCCTGGGCCTCTGGATATCAGTGATACAACACCCCCCAGAGCCCCTGGGCCTCTGGATATCAGTGATACAACACTCCCCAGAGCCCCTGGACCTCTGGATATCAGTGATACAACACCCCCCCCCAGAGCCCCTGGGCCTCTGGATATCAGTGATACAACACTCCACAGAGCCCCTGGGCCTCTGGATATCAGTGATACAACACCCCCCAGAGCCCCTGGGCCTCTGGATATCAATGATACAACACTCCACAGAGCCACTGGGCCTCTGGATATCAGTATTACAACACCACCCAGAGCCCCTGGGCCTCTGGATATCAGTGATACAACACTCCCCAGAGCCCCTGGGCCTCTGGATATCAGTGATACAACACCCCCCCCCCAGAGCCCCTGGGCCTCTGGATATCAGTGATACAACACCGCCCAGAGCCCCTGGACCTCTGGATATCAGTGTTACAACACCCCCCCCCCAGAGCCCCTGGGCCTCTGGATATCAGTGATACAACACTCCACAGAGCCCCTGGTCCTCTGGATATCAGTGATACAACACCCCCCAGAGCCCCTGGGCCTCTGGATATCAGTGATACAACACCGCCCAGAGCCCCTGGGCCTCTGGATATCAGTGATACAACACCGCCCAGAGCCCCTGGGCCTCTGGATATCAGTGATACAACACCCCCCAGAGCCCCTGGGCCTCTGGATATCAGTGATACAACACCCCCCAGAGCCCCTGGGCCTCTGGATATCAGTGATACATCACCCCCCAGAGCCCCTGGGCCTCTGGATATCAGTGATATGATGTTTCCCAGAGCCTCTGGGCCTCTGGATATAAGTGATACAACACCCCCCAGAGCCCCTGGGCCTCTGGATATCAGTGATACAACACCCCCCAGAGCCCCTGGGCATCTGGATATCAGTGATACAACACCCCCCAGAGCCCCTGGGCCTCTGGATATCAGTGATACAACACCCCCCAGAGCCCCTGGGCCTCTGGATATCAGTGATACAACACCCCCCAGAGCCCCTGGGCATCTGGATATCAGTGATACGACACCCCCCCCCCAGAGCCCCTGGGCCTCTGGATATCAGTGATACAACACCCCTCAGAGCCTCTGGGCCTCTGGATATCAGTGATACAACACCCCCCAGAGCCCCTGGGAGTCTGGATATCAGTGATACAACACCCCCCCCCCCAGAGCCCCTGGGAGTCTGGATATCAGTGATACAACACCCCCCCCCACAGAGCCCCTGGGCCTCTGGATATCAGTGACACAACACCCCCCAGAGCCCCTGGGAGTCTGGATATCAGTGATACAACACCCCCCAGAGCCCCGGGGCCTCTGGATATCAGTGATACAACACTCCCCAGAGCCCTGGGCCTCTGGATATCAGTGATACAACACCCCCCAGAGCCCCTGGGCCTCTGGATATCAGTGATACAACACCCCCCAGAGCCCCTGGGCCTCTGGATATCAGTGATACAACACTCCCCAGAGCCCCTGGGCCTCTGGATATCAGTGATACAACACCCCCCAGAGCCCCGGGGCCTCTGGATATCAGTGATACAACACTCCACAGAGCCCCTGGGCCTCTGGATATCAGTGATACAACACCCCCCAGAGCCCCGGGGCCTCTGGATATCAGTGATACAACACTCCCCAGAGCCCCTGGGCCTCTGGATATCAGTGATACAACACCCCCCCCCAGAGCCCCGGGGCCTCTGGATATCAGTGATACAACACTCCACAGAGCCACTGGGCCTCTGGATATCAGTGATACAACACCACCCAGAGCCCCTGGGCCTCTGGATATCAGTGATACAACACTCCACAGAGCCCCTGGGCCTCTGGATATCAGTGATACAACACCCCCCAGAGCCCCTGGGCCTCTGGATATCAGTGTTACTACACCCCCCAGAGCCCCTGGGCCTCTGGATATCAGTGATACAACACTCCACAGAGCCCCTGGGCCTCTGGATATCAGTGATACAACACCCCCCAGAGCCCCTGGGCCTCTGGATATCAGTGATACAACACCCCCCAGAGCCCCTGGGCCTCTGGATATCAGTGATACAACACCCCCCAGAGCCCCTGGGCCTCTGGATATCAGTGATACAACACTCCACAGAGCCCCTGGGCCTCTGGATGTCAGTGATACAACACCCCCCGGAGCCCCTGGGCCTCTGGATATCAGTGATACAACACTCCCCAGAGCCCCTGGACCTCTGTATATCAGTGATACAACACCCCCCCCCAGAGCCCCTGGGCCTCTGGATATCAGTGATACAACACTCCACAGAGCCCCTGGGCCTCTGGATATCAGTGATACAACACCCCCCAGAGCCCCTGGGCCTCTGGATATCAATGATACAACACTCCACAGAGCCACTGGGCCTCTGGATATCAGTATTACAACACCACCCAGAGCCCCTGGGCCTCTGGATATCAGTGATACAACACTCCCCAGAGCCCCTGGGCCTCTGGATATCAGTGATACAACACCCCCCCCCAGAGCCCCTGGGCCTCTGGATATCAGTGATACAACACCGCCCAGAGCCCCTGGACCTCTGGATATCAGTGTTACAACACCCCCCCCCCCCAGAGCCCCTGGGCCTCTGGATATCAGTGATACAACACTCCACAGAGCCCCTGGTCCTCTGGATATCAGTGATACAACACCCCCCAGAGCCCCTGGGCCTCTGGATATCAGTGATACAACACCGCCCAGAGCCCCTGGGCCTCTGGATATCAGTGATACAACACCGCCCAGAGCCCCTGGGCCTCTGGATATCAGTGATACAACACCCCCCAGAGCCCCTGGGCCTCTGGATATCAGTGATACAACACCCCCCAGAGCCCCTGGGCCTCTGGATATCAGTGATACATCACCCCCCAGAGCCCCTGGGCCTCTGGATATCAGTGATATGATGTTTCCCAGAGCCTCTGGGCCTCTGGATATCAGTGATACAACACCCCCCAGAGCCCCTGGGCATCTGGATATCAGTGATACAACACCCCCCAGAGCCCCTGGGAGTCTGGATATCAGTGATACAACACCCCTCAGAGCCTCTGGGCCTCTGGATATCAGTGATACAACACCCCCCAGAGCCCCTGGGAGTCTGGATATCAGTGATACAACACCCCCCCCCCAGAGCCCCTGGGCCTCTGGATATCAGTGATACAACACCCCCCAGAGCCACTGGGAGTCTGGATATCAGTGATACAACACCCCCCAGAGCTCCGGGGCCTCTGGATATCAGTGATACAACACTCCCCAGAGCCCTGGGCCTCTGGATATCAGTGATACAACACCCCCCAGAGCCCCTGGGCCTCTGGATATCAGTGATACAACACCCCCCAGAGCCCCTGGGCCTCTGGATATCAGTGATACAACACCCCCCAGAGCCCCGGGGCCTCTGGATATCAGTGATACAACACTCCACAGAGCCACTGGGCCTCTGGATATCAGTGATACAACACCACCCAGAGCCCCTGGGCCTCTGGATATCAGTGATACAACACTCCACAGAGCCCCTGGGCCTCTGGATATCAGTGATACAACACCCCCCAGAGCCCCTGGGCCTCTGGATATCAGTGTTACTACACCCCCCAGAGCCCCTGGGCCTCTGGATATCAGTGATACAACACCCCTCCAGAGCCCCTGGGCCTCTGGATATCAGTGATACAACACTCCACAGAGCCCCTGGGCCTCTGGATGTCAGTGATACAACACCCCCCGGAGCCCCTGGGCCTCTGGATATCAGTGATACAACACTCCCCAGAGCCCCTGGACCTCTGGATATCAGTGATACAACACCCCCCCCCAGAGCCCCTGGGCCTCTGGATATCAGTGATACAACACTCCCCCCAGAGCCCCTGGGCCTCTGGATATCAATGATACAACACTCCACAGAGCCACTGGGCCTCTGGATATCAGTGATACAACACCCCCCAGAGCCCCTGGGCCTCTGGATATCAGTGATACAACACTCCCCAGAGCCCCTGGGCCTCTGGATATCAGTGATACAACACCCCCCCCCAGAGCCCCTGGGCCTCTGGATATCAATGATACAACACTCCACAGAGCCACTGGGCCTCTGGATATCAGTGATACAACACCACCCAGAGCCCCTGGGCCTCTGGATATCAGTGATACAACACTCCACAGAGCCCCTGGGACTCTGGATATCAGTGATACAACACCCCCCAGAGCCCCTGGGCCTCTGGATATCAGTGTTACTACACCCCCCAGAGCCCCTGGGCCTCTGGATATCAGTGATACAACACCCCTCCAGAGCCCCTGGGCCTCTGGATATCAGTGATACAACACTCCACAGAGCCCCTGGGCCTCTGGATGTCAGTGATACAACACCCCCCGGAGCCCCTGGGCCTCTGGATATCAGTGATACAACACTCCCCAGAGCCCCTGGACCTCTGGATATCAGTGATACAACACCCCCCCCCCCCCCAGAGCCCCTGGGCCTCTGGATATCAGTGATACAACACTCCACAGAGCCCCTGGGCCTCTGGATATCAGTGATACAACACCCCCCAGAGCCCCTGGGCCTCTGGATATCAGTGATACAACACCCCCCCCCCAGAGCCCCTGGGCCTCTGGATATCAGTGATACAACACTCCACAGAGCCACTGGGCCTCTGGATATCAGTGATACAACACCCCCCAGAGCCCCTGGGCCTCTGGATATCAGTGATACAACACTCCCCAGAGCCCCTGGGCCTCTGGATATCAGTGATACAACACCCCCCCCCAGAGCCCCTAGGCCTCTGGATATCAATGATACAACACCACCCAGAGCCCCTGGGCCTCTGGATATCAGTGATACAACACTCCACAGAGCCCCTGGGCCTCTGGATATCAGTGATACAACACCCCCCAGAGCCCCTGGGCCTCTGGATATCAGTGTTACTACACCCCCCAGAGCCCCTGGGCCTCTGGATATCAGTGATACAACACCCCCCAGAGCCCCTGGGCCTCTGGATATCAGTGATACAACACTCCCCAGAGCCCCTGGGCCTCTGGATATCAGTGATACAACACCCCCCATAGCCCCGGGGCCTCTGGATATCAGTGATACAACACTCCCCAGAGCCCCTGGGCCTCTGGATATCAGTGATACAACACCCCCCCCCCCAGAGCCCCGGGGCCTCTGGATATCAGTGATACAACACTCCACAGAGCCACTGGGCCTCTGGATATCAGTGATACAACACCACCCAGAGCCCCTGGGCCTCTGGATATCAGTGATACAACACTCCACAGAGCCCCTGGGCCTCTGGATATCAGTGATACAACACCCCCCAGAGCCCCTGGGCCTCTGGATATCAGTGTTACTACACACCCCAGAGCCCCTGGGCCTCTGGATATCAGTGATACAACACCCCTCCAGAGCCCCTGGGCCTCTGGATATCAGTGATACAACACTCCACAGAGCCCCTGGGCCTCTGGATGTCAGTGATACAACACCCCCCGGAGCCCCTGGGCCTCTGGATATCAGTGATACAACACTCCCCAGAGCCCCTGGACCTCTGGATATCAGTGATACAACACCCCCCCCCCAGAGCCCCTGGGCCTCTGGATATCAATGATACAACACTCCACAGAGCCACTGGGCCTCTGGATATCAGTGATACAACACCCCCCAGAGCCCCTGGGCCTCTGGATATCAGTGATACAACACTCCCCAGAGCCCCTGGGCCTCTGGATATCAGTGATACAACACCCCCCCACCAGAGCCCCTGGGCCTGTGGATATCAATGATACAACACTCCACAGAGCCACTGGGCCTCTGGATATCAGTGATACAACACCACCCAGAGCCCCTGGGCCTCTGGATATCAGTGATACAACACTCCACAGAGCCCCTGGGCCTCTGGATATCAGTGATACAACACCCCCCAGAGCCCCTGGGCCTCTGGATATCAGTGTTACTACACCCCCCAGAGCCCCTGGGCCTCTGGATATCAGTGATACAACACCCCTCCAGAGCCCCTGGGCCTCTGGATATCAGTGATACAACACTCCACAGAGCCCCTGGGCCTCTGGATGTCAGTGATACAACACCCCCCGGAGCCCCTGGGCCTCTGGATATCAGTGATACAACACTCCCCAGAGCGCCTGGACCTCTGGATATCAGTGATACAACACCCCCCCCCCCTGCCAGAGCCCCTGGGCCTCTGGATATCAGTGATACAACACTCCACAGAGCCCCTGGGCCTCTGGATATCAGTGACACCCCCCAGAGCCCCTCTCTGGATGTCAGTGATACAACACCCCCCGGAGCCCCTGGGCCTCTGGATATCAGTGATTACAACACTCCCAGAGCCCCTGGACCTCTGGATATCAGTGATACAACACCCCCCCCCAGAGCCCCTGGGCCTCTGGATATCAGTGATACAACACTCACAGAGCCCCTGGGCAATCTGGATATCAGTCGATACAACACCCCCCAGAGCCCCTGGGCCTCTGGATATCAATGATACAACACTCCACAGAGCCACTGGGCCTCTGGATATCAGTATTACAACACCACCCAGAGCCCCTGGGCCTCTGGATATCAGTGATACAACACTCCCCAGAGCCCCTGGGCCTCTGGAATATCAGTGATACAACACCCCCCCCAGAGCCCCTGGGCCTCTGGATATCAGTGATACAACACCGCCCAGAGCCCCTGGACCTCTGTGGATATCAGTGTTACAACACCCCCCCCCCAGAGACCCCTGGGCTCTCTGGATATCAGTGATACAACACTCCACAGAGCCCCTGGTCCTCTGGATATCAGTGATACAACACCCCCCAGAGCCCCTGGGCTCTCTGGATATCAGTGATACAACACCGCCCAGAGCCCCTGGGCCTCTGGATATCAGTGATACAAGACCGCCCAGAGCCCCTGGGCCTCTGGATATCAGTGATACAACACCCCCCAGAGCCCCATGGGCCTCTGGATATCAGTGATACAACACCCCCAGAGCCCCTGGGCCTCTGGATATCAGTGATACATCACCCCCCAGAGCCCCTGGGCCTCTGGATATCAGTGATATGATGTTTCCCAGAGCCTCTGGGCCCTCTGGATATCAGTGATACAACACCCCCAGAGCCCCTGGGCATCTGGATATCAGTGATACAACACCCCCCAGAGCCCCTGGGAGTCTGGATATCAGTGATACAACACCCCTCAGAGCCTCTGGGCCTCTGGATATCAGTGATACAACACCCCCCAGAGCCCCTGGGAGTCTGGATATCAGTGATACAACACCCCCCCCCCCAGAGCCCCTGGGCCTCTGGATATCAGTGATACAACACCCCCAGAGCCCCTGGAGAGTCTGGATATCAGTGATACAACACCCCCAGAGCCCCGGGGCCTCTGGATATCAGTGATACAACACTCCCCAGAGCCCTGGGCCTCTGGATATCAGTGATACAACACCCCCCAGAGCCCCTGGGCCTCTGGATATCAGTGATACAACACCCCCCAGAGCCCCTGGGCCTCTGGATATCAGTGATAACAACACTCCCCAGAGCCCCTGGGCCTCTGGATATCAGTGATACAACACCCCCCAGAGCCCCGGGGCCTCTGGATATCAGTGATACAACACTCCCCAGAGCCCCTGGGCCTCTGGATATCAGTGATACAACACCCCCCAGAGCCCGGGGCCTCTGGATATCAGTGATACAACACTCCCCAGAGCCCCTGGGCCTCTGGATATCAGTGATACAACACCCCCCAGAGCCCCTGGGCCTCTGGATATCAGTGTTACTACACCCCCCAGAGCCCCTGGGCCTCTGGATATCAGTGATACAACACTCCACAGAGCCCTGGGCCTCTGGATATCAGTGATACAACACCCCCCAGAGCCCCTGGGCCTCTGGATATCAGTGATACAACACCCCCCAGAGCCCCTGGGCCTCTGGATATCAGTGATACAACACCCCCCAGAGCCCCTGGGCCTCTGGATATCAGTGATACAACACTCCCCAGAGCCCCTGGGCCTCTGGATATCAGTGATACAACACCCCCCAGAGCCCGGGGCCTCTGGATATCAGTGATACAACACTCCACAGAGCCACTGTGGGCCTCTGGATATCAGTGATACAACACCACCCAGAGCCCCTGGGCCTCTGGATATCAGTGATACAACACTCCACAGAGCCCCTGGGCTCTGGATATCAGTGATACAACACCCCCCAGAGCCCCTGGGCCTCTGGATATCAGTGTTACTACACACCCCAGAGCCCCTGGGCCTCTGGATATCAGTGATACAACACTCCACAGAGCCCCTGGGCCTCTGGATGTCAGTGATACAACACCCCCCGGAGCCCCTGGGCCTCTGGATATCAGTGATACAACACCTCCCCAGAGCCCCTGGACCTCTGGATATCAGTGATACAACACCCCCCCCCCAGAGCCCTGGGCCTCTGGATATCAGTGATACAACACTCCACAGAGCCCCTGGGCCTCTGGATATCAGTGATACAACACCCCCCAGAGCCCCTGGGCCTCTGGATATCAATGATACAACACTCCACAGAGCCACTGGGCCTCTGGATATCAGTGTTACAACACCCCCAGAGCCCCTGGGCCTCTGGATATCAGTGATACAACACTCCACAGAGCCCCTGGGCCTCTGGATGTCAGTGATACAACACCCCCCGGAGCCCCTGGGCCTCTGGATATCAGTGATACAACACTCCCCAGAGCCCCTGGACCTCTGGACTATCAGTGATACAACACCCCCCCCAGAGCCCCTGGGCCTCTGGATATCAGTGATACAACACTCCACAGAGCCCCTGGGCCTCTGGATATCAGTGTTACTACACACCCCAGAGCCCCTGGGCCTCTGGATATCAGTGATACAACACCCCTCCAGAGCCCCTGGGCCTCTGGATATCAGTGACTACAACACTCCACAGAGCCCCTGGGGCCTCTGGATGTCAGTGATACAACACCCCCCGGAGCCCCTGGGCCTCTGGATATCAGTGATACAACACCCCCCAGAGCCCCTGGGCCTCTGGATATCAATGATACAACACTCCACAGAGCCACTGGGCCTCTGGATATCAGTATTACAACACCACCCAGAGCCCTGGGCCTCTGGATATCAGTGATACAACACCCCCAGAGCCCTGGGCCTCTGGATATCAGTGTTACTACACACCCCAGAGCCCCTGGGCCTCTGGATATCAGTGATACAACACTCCACAGAGCCCCTGGGCCTCTGGATGTCAGTGATACAACACCCCCCGGAGCCCCTGGGCCTCTGGATATCAGTGATACAACACTCCCCAGAGCCCCTGGGCCTCTGGATATCAGTGATACAACACCCCCCCCCCCCCAGAGCCCCTGGGCCTCTGGATATCAGTGATACAACACTCCACAGAGCCCCTGGGCCTCTGGATTTCAGTGATACAACACCCCCCAGAGCCCTGGGCCTCTGGATATCAATGATACAACACTCCACAGAGCCACTGGGCCTCTGGATATCAGTGTTACAACACCCCCCCAGAGCCCCTGGGCCTCTGGATATCAGTGATACAACACTCCACAGAGCCCCTGGGCCTCTGGATGTCAGTGATACAACACCCCCCGGAGCCCCTGGGCCTCTGGATATCAGTGATACAACACTCCCCAGAGCCCCTGGACCTCTGGATATCAGGAGATACAACACCCCCCCCCAGAGCCCCTGGGCCTCTGGATATCATGTGATACAGACACTCCACAGAGCCCCTGGGCCTCTGGATATCAGTGTTACTACACACCCCCAGAGCCCCGGGCTCTGGATATCAGTGATACAACACCCCTCCAGAGCCCCTGGGCCTCTGGATGTCAGTGATACAACACCCCCCGGAGCCCCTGGGCCTCTGGATATCAGTGATACAACACCCCCCAGAGCCCCTGGGCCTCTGGATATCAATGATACAACACTCCACAGAGCCACTGGGGCCTCTGGATATCAGTATTACAACACCACCCAAGCCCCTGGGCCTCTGGATATCAGTGATACAACACTCCCCAGAGCCCCTGGGCCTCTGGATATCAGTGATACAACACCCCCCCCCAGAGCCCTGGGCCTCTGGATATCAGTGATACAACACCGGCCCAGAGCCCCTGGACCTCTGGATATCAGTGTTACAACACCCCCCCCCCCCAGAGCCCCTGGGCCTCTGGATATCAGTGATACAACACTCCACAGAGCCCCTGGTCCTCTGGATATCAGTGATACAACACCCCCCAGAGCCCCTGGGCCTCTGGATATCAGTGATACAACACCGCCCAGAGCCCCTGGGCCTCTGGATATCAGTGATACAACACCGCCCAGAGCCCTGGGCCTCTGGATATCAGTGATACAACACCCCCAGAGCCCTGGGCCTCTGGATATCAGTGATACAACACCCCCCAGAGCCCCTCGGGCCTCTGATATCAGTGATACATCACCCCCCAGAGCCCCTGGGCCTCTGGATATCAGTGATATGATGTTTCCCAGAGCCTCTGGGCCTCTGGATATCAGTGATACAACACCCCCAGAGCCCCTGGGCATCTGGATATCAGTGATTACAACACCTCCCCAGAGCCCCTGGAGTCTGGATATCAGTGTTACAACACCCCTCAGAAGCCTCTGGGCCTCTGGATATCAGTGATACAACACCCCCCAGAGCCCCAGGGAGTCTGGATATCAGTGATACAACACCCCCCCCCAGAGCCCCTGGGCCTCTGGATATCAGTGATACAACACCCCCCAGAGCCCTGGGAGTCTGGATATCAGTGATACAACACCCCCCAGAGCCCCGGAGCCTCTGGATATCAGTGATACAACACTCCCAGAGCCTGGGCCTCTGGATATCAGTGATACAACACCCCCCAGAGCCCCTGGGCCTCTGGAT
This sequence comes from Hypanus sabinus, assembly GCF_030144855.1. Taxonomy (NCBI): domain Eukaryota; kingdom Metazoa; phylum Chordata; class Chondrichthyes; order Myliobatiformes; family Dasyatidae; genus Hypanus; species Hypanus sabinus. The sequence goes on along the minus strand of NW_026778968.1, from coordinate 1,445,342 downwards.
ATCAGTGATACAACACCCCCCAGAGCCCCTGGGCCTCTGGATATCAGTGATACAACACTCCCCAGAGCCCCTGGGCCTCTGGATATCAGTGATACAACACCCCCCAGAGCCCCGGGCCTCTGGATATCAGTGATACAACACTCCCAGAGCCCTGGGCCTCTGGATATCAGTAATACAACACCCCCCAGAGCCCGGGCTCTGGATATCAGTGATACAACACTCCCCAGAGCCCCTGGGCCTCTGGATATCAGTGATACAACACCCCCCAGAGCCCCTGGGCCTCTGGATATCAGTGTTACTACACCCCCCAGAGCCCCTGGGCCTCTGGATATCAGTGATACAACACTCCACAGAGCCCCTGGGCCTCTGGATATCAGTGATACAACACCCCCAGAGCCCCTGGGCCTCTGGATATCAGTGATACAACACCCCCCAGAGCCCCTGGGCCTCTGGATATCAGTGATACAACACCCCCCAGAGCCCCTGGGCCTCTGGATATCAGTGATACAACACTCCACAGAGCCCCTGGGCCTCTGGATGTCAGTGATACAACACCCCCCCGGAGCCCCTGGGCCTCTGGATATCAGATACAACACTCCCCAGAGCCCCTGGACCTCTGGATATCAGTGATACAACACCCCCCCCCCAGAGCCCCTGGGCCTCTGGATATCAGTGATACAACACTCCACAGAGCCCCTGGGCCTCTGGATATCAGTGATACAACACCCCCCAGAGCCCCTGGGCCTCTGGATATCAATGATACAACCCTCCACAGAGCCACTGGGCCTCTGGATATCAGTGTTACAACACCCCCCAGAGCCCCTGGGCCTCTGGATATCAGTGATACAACACTCCCCAGAGCCCCTGGGCCTCTGGATATCAGTGATACAACACCCCCCCAGAGCCCCTGGGCCTCTGGATATCAATGATGACAACACTCCACAGAGCCACTGGGCCTCTGGATATCAGTGATACAACACCACCCAGAGCCCCTGGGCCTCTGGATATCAGTGATACAACACTCCACAGAGCCCCTGGGCCTCTGGATATCAGTGATACAACACCCCCCAGAGCCCCTGGGCCTCTGGATATCAGTGTTACTACACACCCCCAGAGCCCCTGGGCCTCTGGATATCAGTGATACAACACCCCTCCAGAGCCCCTGGGCCTCTGGATATCAGTGATACAACACTCCACAGAGCCCCTGGGCCTCTGGATGTCAGTGATACAACACCCCCCGGAGCCCCTGGGCCTCTGGATATCAGTGATACAACACTCCCCAGAGCCCCTGGACCTCTGGATATCAGTGATACAACACCCCCCCCCCCGCCAGAGCCCCTGGGCCTCTGGATATCAGTGATACAACACTCCACAGAGCCCCTGGGCCTCTGGATATCAGTGATACAACACCCCCCAGAGCCCCTGGGCCTCTGGATATCAGTGATACAACACACCCCCCCCCAGAGCCCCTGGGCCTCTGGATATCAATGATACAACACTCCACAGAGCCACTGGGCCTCTGGATATCAGTGATACAACACCCCCCTGAGCCACTGGGCCTCTGGATATCAGTGATACAACACCCCCCAGAGCCCCTGGGCCTCTGGATATCAGTGATACAACACCCCCCCCCAGAGCCCCTGGGCCTCTGGATATCAATGATACAACACTCCACAGAGCCACTGGGCCTCTGGATATCAGTGATACAACACCCCCCAGAGCCCCTGGGCCTCTGGATATCAGTGATACAACACTCCCCAGAGCCCCTGGGCCTCTGGATATCAGTGATACAACACCCCCCCCCAGAGCCCCTGGGCCTCTGGATATCAATGATACAACACTCCACAGAGCCACTGGGCCTCTGGATATCAGTGATACAACACCACCCAGAGCCCCTGGGCCTCTGGATATCAGTGATACAACACTCCACAGAGCACCTGGGCCTCTGGATATCAGTGATACAACACCCCCCAGAGCCCCTGGGCCTCTGGATATCAGTGTTACTACACCCCCCAGAGCCCCTGGGCCTCTGGATATCAGTGATACAACACCCCTCCAGAGCCCCTGGGCCTCTGCATATCAGTGATACAACACTCCACAGAGCCCCTGGGCCTCTGGATGTCAGTGATACAACACCCCCCGGAGCCCCTGGGCCTCTGGATATCAGTGATACAACACTCCCCAGAGCCCCTGGACCTCTGGATATCAGTGATACAAACACCCCCCCCGCCCCGCCAGAGCCCCTGGGCCTCTGGATATCAGTGATACAACACACCACAGAGCCCCTGGGCCTCTGGATATCATTGATACAACACCCCCCAGAGCCCCTGGGCCTCTGGATATCAGTGATACAACACCCCCCCCCAGAGCCCCTGGGCCTCTGGATATCAATGATACAACACTCCACAGAGCCACTGGGCCTCTGGATATCAGTATTACAACACCACCCAGAGCCCCTGGGCCTCTGGATATCAGTGATACAGCACCACCCAGAGCCCCTGGGCCTCTGGATATCAGTGATACAACACCGCCCAGAGCCCCTGGACCTCTGGATATCAGTGTTACAACACCCCCCCCCCCAGAGCCCCTGGGCCTCTGGATATCAGTGATACAACACTCCACAGAGCCCCTGGTCCTCTGGATATCAGTGATACAACACCCCCCAGAGCCCCTGGGCCTCTGGATATCAGTGATACAACACCGCCCAGAGCCCCTGGGCCTCTAGATATCAGTGATACAACACCGCCCAGAGCCCCTGGGCCTCTGGATATCAGTGATACAACACCCCCCAGAGCCCCTGGGCCTCTGGATATCAGTGATACAACACCCCCCAGAGCCCCTGGGCCTCTGGATATCAGTGATACATCACCCCCCAGAGCCCTTGGGCCTCTGGATATCAGTGATACAACACCCCCCCCCGCAGAGCCCCTGGGCCTCTTGATATCAGTGATACAACACCCCCCCCGCCAGAGTCCCTGCGCCTCTGGATATCAGTGATACAACACCCCCTCCCCAGAGCCCCTGGGCCTCTGGATATCAGTGATACAACACCCCCCAGAGCCCCTGGGCATCTGGATATCAGTGATACAACACCCCCCAGAGCCCCTGGGCCTCTGGATATCAGTGATACAACACCCCCCAGAGCCCCTGGGCCTCTGGATATCAGTGATACAACACCCCCCAGAGCCCCTGGGCATCTGGATATCAGTGATACGACACCCCCCCCCCCAGAGCCCCTGGGCCTCTGGATATCAGTGATACAACACCCCCCAGAGCCCCTGGGCCTCTGGATATCAGTGATACAACACCCCCCCCCAGAGCCCCTGGGCCTCTGGATATCAATGATACAACACTCCACAGAGCCACTGGGCCTCTGGATATCAGTATTACAACACCACCCAGAGCCCCTGGGCCTCTGGATATCAGTGATACAGCACCACCCAGAGCCCCTGGGCCTCTGGATATCAGTGATACAACACCGCCCAGAGCCCCTGGACCTCTGGATATCAGTGTTACAACACACCCCCCCCAGAGCCCCTGGGCCTCTGGATATCAGTGATACAACACTCCACAGAGCCCCTGGTCCTCTGGATATCAGTGATACAACACCCCCCAGAGCCCCTGGGCCTCTGGATATCAGTGATACAACACCGCCCAGAGCCCCTGGGCCTCTGGATATCAGTGATACAACACCGCCCAGAGCCCCTGGGCCTCTGGATATCAGTGATACAACACCCCCCAGAGCCCCTGGGCCTCTGGATATCAGTGATACAACACCCCCCAGAGCCCCTGGGCCTCTGGATATCAGTGATACATCACCCCCCAGAGCCCCTGGGCCTCTGGATATCAGTGATATGATGTTTCCCAGAGCCTCTGGGCCTCTGGATATCAGTGATACAACACCCCCCAGAGCCCCTGGGCCTCTGGATATCAGTGATACAACACCCCCCCCCCCAGAGTCCCTGCGCCTCTTGATATCAGTGATACAACACCCCCCCCAGAGCCCCTGGGCCTCTGGATATCAGTGATACAACACCCCCCCCCCAGAGTCCCTGCGCCTCTGGATATCAGTGATACAACACCCCCTCCCCAGAGCCCCTGGGCCTCTGGATATCAGTGATACAACACCCCCCAGAGCCCCTGGGCATCTGGATATCAGTGATACAACACCCCCCAGAGCCCCTGGGCCTCTGGATATCAGTGATACAACACCCCCCAGAGCCCCTGGGCCTCTGGATATCAGTGATACAACACCCCCCAGAGCCCCTGGGCATCTGGATATCAGTGATACGACACCCCCCCACCCAGAGCCCCTGGGCCTCTGGATCTCAGTGATACAACACCGCCCAGAGCCCCTGGGCCTCTGGATATCAGTGATACAACACCGCCCAGACCCCTGGGCCTCTGGATATCAGTGATACAACACCCCCCAGAGCCCCTGGGCCTCTGGATATCAGTGATACAACACCCCCCAGAGCCCCTGGGCCTCTGGATATCAGTGATACATCACCCCCCAGAGCCCCTGGGCCTCTGGATATCAGTGATATGATGTTTCCCAGAGCCTCTGGGCCTCTGGATATCAGTGATACAACACCCCCCAGAGCCCCTGGGCCTCTGGATATCAGTGATACAACACCCCCCCCCCCAGAGTCCCTGCGCCTCTTGATATCAGTGATACAACACCCCCCCCAGAGCCCCTGGGCCTCTGGATATCAGTGATACAACACCCCCCCCCAGAGTCCCTGCGCCTCTGGATATCAGTGATACAACACCCCCTCCCCAGAGCCCCTGGGCCTCTGGATATCAGTGATACAACACCCCCCAGAGCCCCTGGGCATCTGGATATCAGTGATACAACACCCCCCAGAGCCCCTGGGCCTCTGGATATCAGTGATACAACACCCCCCAGAGCCCCTGGGCCTCTGGATATCAGTGATACAACACCCCCCAGAGCCCCTGGGCATCTGGATATCAGTGATACGACACCCCCCCCCCAGAGCCCCTGGGCCTCTGGATATCAGTGATACAACACCCCTCAGAGCCTCTGGGCCTCTGGATATCAGTGATACAACACCCCCCAGAGCCCCTGGGCCTCTGTATATCAGTGATACATCACCCCCCAGAGCCCCTGGGCCTCTGGATATCAGTGATATGATGTTTCCCAGAGCCTCTGGGCCTCTGGATATCAGTGATACAACACCCCCCAGAGCCCCTGGGCCTCTGGATATCAGTGATACAACACCCCCCCCCCCAGAGTCCCTGCGCCTCTTGATATCAGTGATACAACACCCCCCCCAGAGCCCCTGGGCCTCTGGATATCAGTGATACAACACCCCCCCCCCAGAGTCCCTGCGCCTCTGGATATCAGTGATACAACACCCCCCCCCCCCAGAGTCCCTGCGCCTCTGGATATCAGTGATACAACACCCCCCAGAGCCCCTGGGCCTCTGGATATCAGTGATACAACACCCCCCAGAGCCCCTGGGCATCTGGATATCAGTGATACAACACCCCCCAGAGCCCCTGGGCCTCTGGATATCAGTGATACAACACCCCCCAGAGCCCCTGGGCCTCTGGATATCAGTGATACAACACCCCCCAGAGCCCCTGGGCATCTGGATATCAGTGATACGACACCCCCCCCCAGAGCCCCTGGGCCTCTGGATATCAGTGATACAACACCCCTCAGAGCCTCTGGGCCTCTGGATATCAGTGATACAACACCCCCCAGAGCCCCTGGGAGTCTGGATATCAGTGATACAACACCCCCCCCCCCAGAGCCCCTGGGCCTCTGGATATCAGTGATACAACACCCCCCAGAGCCCCTGGGAGTCTGGATATCAGTGATACAACACCCCCCAGAGCCCCTGGGCATCTGGATATCAGTGATACGACACCCCCCCACCCAGAGCCCCTGGGCCTCTGGATCTCAGTGATACAACACCGCCCAGAGCCCCTGGGCCTCTGGATATCAGTGATACAACACCCCCCAGAGCCCCTGGGCCTCTGGATATCAGTGATACAACACCCCCCAGAGCCCCTGGGCCTCTGGATATCAGTGATACATCACCCCCCAGAGCCCCTGGGCCTCTGGATATCAGTGATATGATGTTTCCCAGAGCCTCTGGGCCTCTGGATATCAGTGATACAACACCCCCCAGAGCCCCTGGGCCTCTGGATATCAGTGATACAACACCCCCCCCCAGAGTCCCTGCGCCTCTTGATATCAGTGATACAACACCCCCCCCAGAGCCCCTGGGCCTCTGGATATCAGTGATACAACACCCCCCCCCCCAGAGTCCCTGCGCCTCTGGATATCAGTGATACAACACCCCCTCCCCAGAGCCCCTGGGCCTCTGGATATCAGTGATACAACACCCCCCAGAGCCCCTGGGCATCTGGATATCAGTGATACAACACCCCCCAGAGCCCCTGGGCCTCTGGATATCAGTGATACAACACCCCCCAGAGCCCCTGGGCCTCTGGATATCAGTGATACAACACCCCCCAGAGCCCCTGGGCATCTGGATATCAGTGATACGACACCCCCCCCCCCAGAGCCCCTGGGCCTCTGGATATCAGTGATACAACACCCCTCAGAGCCTCTGGGCCTCTGGATATCAGTGATACAACACCCCCCAGAGCCCCTGGGCCTCTGGATATCAGTGATACATCACCCCCCAGAGCCCCTGGGCCTCTGGATATCAGTGATATGATGTTTCCCAGAGCCTCTGGGCCTCTGGATATCAGTGATACAACACCCCCCAGAGCCCCTGGGCCTCTGGATATCAGTGATACAACACCCCCCCCCCCAGAGTCCCTGCGCCTCTTGATATCAGTGATACAACACCCCCCCCAGAGCCCCTGGGCCTCTGGATATCAGTGATACAACACCCCCCCCCCCAGAGTCCCTGCGCCTCTGGATATCAGTGATACAACACCCCCTCCCCAGAGCCCCTGGGCCTCTGGATATCAGTGATACAACACCCCCCAGAGCCCCTGGGCATCTGGATATCAGTGATACAACACCCCCCAGAGCCCCTGGGCCTCTGGATATCAGTGATACAACACCCCCCAGAGCCCCTGGGCCTCTGGATATCAGTGATACAACACCCCCCAGAGCCCCTGGGCATCTGGATATCAGTGATACGACACCCCCCCCCAGAGCCCCTGGGCCTCTGGATATCAGTGATACAACACCCCTCAGAGCCTCTGGGCCTCTGGATATCAGTGATACAACACCCCCCAGAGCCCCTGGGAGTCTGGATATCAGTGATACAACACCCCCCCCCCCAGAGCCCCTGGGCCTCTGGATATCAGTGATACAACACCCCCCAGAGCCCCTGGGAGTCTGGATATCAGTGATACAACACCCCCCAGAGCCCCGGGGCCTCTGGATAAAAGAGATACATCACCCCCCAGAGCCCATTAACATCTGGATATCAGTGATACAACACCCCCCCCCAGAACCCCTGGGCCTCTGGATATCAGTGATACAACACCCCCCAGAGCCCCGGGGCCTCTGGATAAAAGAGATACATCACCCCCCAGAGCCCATTAACATCTGGATATCAGTGTTACAACACCCCCCCCCCAGAGCCCCTGGGCCTTTGGGTATCAGTGATACTACACCCCCCAGAGCCCCTGGGCCTCTGGATATCAGTGATACAACACCCCCCAGAGCCCCTGGGAGTCTGGATATCAGTGATACAACACCGCCCAGAGCCCCTGGGCCTCTGGATATCAGTGATACAACACCCCCCAGAGCCCCTGGGCCTCTGGATATCAGTGATACAACACCCCCCAGAGCCCCGGGGCCTCTGGATAAAAGAGATACATCACCCCCCAGAGCCCATTAACATCTGGATATCAGTGTTACAACACCCCCCCCCCAGAGCCCCTGGGCCTTTGGGTATCAGTGATACTACACCCCCCAGAGCCCCTGGGCCTCTGGATATCAGTGATACAACACCCCCCAGAGCCCCTGGGAGTCTGGATATCAGTGATACAACACCGCCCAGAGCCCCTGGGCCTCTGGATATCAGTGTTATAACACCCCCCCCCAGAGCCCCTGGGCCTCTGGTTATCAGCGTTACAACACCCCCACCAGAGCCTCTGGGCTACAATACTGACCAGAGTGTTAGATTACACATGTAATTTTTTTAATTGAAATTTCATCTTTCTTCTGTTTGCTTACAATCTCCGGTTCAGTGAATTCCCCAGAAACTGCAGCACAGCCACTTCTCTATTTCATGGAAGATTCTCATTTTATCTACAGCAGGTGTTACAGCTATTTCATGGGTTAATCTACATTTACTTATTTAACGGTACGGCACAGAATGGTCCCTGGCTGCCCTCCAGCAAATCAAGTTTAATTGTCGTTCAACCAGACAGGGCGACAGCCGAGCGAGACCGCATTGGTCTGGGTCCAAGGTGCAAAACTACACGCAGCTCATTCAAAGGAGCAAGTAGGGGGAACAAGACATGGCCATGCAAGAACACAGGTATGTTGTCCAAGACCCTGAGCGACGTACCCCGCAGATTGACAGGACAGTCCGCGGCAATCCGGCCTGTCGTTCCACCGAGTGCCCACTGGAGGGCAGCACCCGGCACACGAGGAGGACGTGCAGAGGCTCCTCACCAACAGCGACCAGAACTGCGATAACTTCGCACTGACTGGCACGGTTATCATTAGAATGCCGGACCACAAGTCAGTGGAGCAGAACCAGGCCACTTGGACCGTCCAGTCTGCTCCACCATTTCATCTTGGCCGATCCTTTTACCCTCTCAGCCCAAATATCCGGCCCCCCCAACGCGTAGGCCTCCGTTAGTCTCGATAGACCATGGATTTGCACCTTGGAAGCTTGGAGGGGAAAGCCTGGGCAGGGTTTGTTTTTAATGAAAGGCCGGCAGTTGTCCAAGCTGGAAGTCTCCCCTCTCCACGCCACCGATGTTGTCCAAGGGAAGGGCATTAGGACCCATACAGCTTGGCACCGGTGTTATCGCAGAGCAATGTGTGGTTAAGTAAGTTGCGGAAGGACACACACGCAGCCCCAGCCAGGGCTCGAACTAGCGACCTTCAGATCACCAGACAAACGCCTTAACCACTTGGCCACGCGCCAACACATATTCTTCTCCACGTATCCCTTCTTGCCTTGACTATTCAAAAACTCGTCAACCTCCACCTTAAATATACACAGTGACTTGTCCTCCACAGCCGACTGTGGCAAGGAATGACATAGATTCACCACCCATTGTGTAAAGAAGTTCCTCTGGTCCTAGACTCCCCCACTATAGGAAACATCCTCTCCACATCCACTCTATCTGTGTCCTCTGGTCCTAGACTCCCCCACTATAGTAAACATTTTCTCCACATCCACTCTATCTGTGTCCTCCGGTCCTAGACTCCCCCACTATGGGAAACATTCTCCACATCCACTCTATCTGTGTCCTCTGGTCCTAGACTCCCCCACTATAGGAAACATCTTCTCCACTTCCACTCTATCTGTGTCCTCTGGTCCTAGACTCCCCCACTATAGGAAACATCCTCTCCACATCCACTCTATCTGTGTCCTCTGGTCCTAGACTCCCCCACTATAGGAAACATCTTCTCCACATCCACTCTATCTGTGTCCTCTGGTCCTAGACTCCCCCACTATAGGAAACATCCTCTCCACATCCACTCTATCTGTGTCCTCTGGTCCTAGACTCCCCCACTATAGTAAACATTTTCTCCACATCCACTCTATCTGTGTCCTCCGGTCCTAGACTCCCCCACTATGGGAAACATTCTCCACATCCACTCTATCTGTGTCCTCTGGTCATAGACTCCCCCACTATAGGAAACATCCTCTCCACATTAACTCGATCTGTGTCCTCTGGTCGCAGACTCCCCCACTCTAGGAAACATGCTCTCCACATCCACTCTATCTGTGTCCTCTGGTCCCAGACTCCCCCACGATAGGAAACATCCTCTCCACATTAACTCTATCTGTGCCCTCTGGTCCCAGACTCCCCCACTCTAGGAAACATCCTCTCCACATCCACTCTATCTGTGTCCTCTGGTCCCAGACTCCCCCACGATAGGAAACATCCTCTCCACATCCACTCTATCTGTGTCCTCTGGTCGAAGACTCCACCACTCAAGGAAACATCCTCTCCACATCCACTCTATCTGTGTCCTCTGGTCCTAGACTCCCCCACTATAGGAAACATCCTCTCCACATCCACTCTATCTGTGTTCTCTGGTCCTAGACTCCCCCACTATAGGAAACATCCTCTCCACATCCACTCTGTCTGTGTCCTCTGGTCCCAGACTCCCCCACTATAGGAAACATCCTCTCCACATCCACTCTATCTGTGTGCTGTGGTCCCAGACTCCCCCACTATAGGAAACATCTTCTCCACATCCACTCTATCTGTGTCCTCTGGTCATAGACTCCCCCACTATAGGAAACATCCTCTCCACATTAACTCTATCTGTGCCCTCTGGTCCCAGACTCCCCCACTCTAGGAAACATCCTCTCCACATCCACTCTATCTGTGTCCTCTGGTCCTAGACTCCCCCACGATAGGAAACATCCTCTCCACATCCACTCTATCTGTGTCCTCTGGTCATAGACTCCCCCACTATAGGAAACATCCTCTCCACATTAACTCTATCTGTGCCCTCTGGTCCCAGACTCCCCCACTCTAGGAAACATCCTCTCCACATCCACTCTATCTGTGTCCTCTGGTCCCAGACTCCCCCACGATAGGAAACATCCTCTCCACATCCACTCTATCTGTGTCCTCTGGTCGAAGACTCCACCACTCAAGGAAACATCCTCTCCATATCCACTCTATCTGTGTGCTGTGGTCCCAGACTCCCCCACTATAGGAAACATCTTCTCCACATCGACTCTATCTGTGTCCTCCGGTCCTAGACTCCCCCACTAAAGGAAACATCCTCTCCACATTAACTCTATCTGTGCCCTCTGGTCCCAGACTCCCCCACTCTAGGAAACATCCTCTCCACATCCACTCTATCTGTGTCCTCTGGTCCCAGACTCCCCCACGATAGGAAACATCCTCTCCACATCCACTCTATCTGTGTCCTCTGGTCGAAGACTCCACCACTCAAGGAAACATCCTCTCCACATCCACTCTATCTGTGTGCTGTGGTCCCAGACTCCCCCACTATAGGAAACATCTTCTCCACATCGACTCTATCTGTGTCCTCCGGTCCTAGACTCCCCCACTAAAGGAAACATCCTCTCCACATCCACTCTATCTGTGTCCTCTGCTCCTAGACTCCCCCCACCAAAGGAAACATCCTCTCCACATCCACTCTATCTGTGTCCTCTGGTCATAGACTCCCCCACTATAGGAAACATCCTCTCCACATCCACTCTATCTGTGTCCTCTGGTCCCAGACTCCCCCACTATAGGAAACATCCTCTCCACATCCACTCTACCTGTGTCCTCTGGTCCTAGACTCCCCCACTATAGGAAACATCCTCTCCACATCCACTCTACCTGTGTCCTCTGGTCCTAGCCTCCCCCACTATAGGAAACATCCTCTCCACATCCACTCTATCTGTGTCTTCAGGTCCTAGACTCTAGCCTCTGGGCCTCTGGATATCAGTGATACAACACTCTCCATAGCCCCAAGGCCTCTGGATATCAGTGCTATGATACCCCCCCCCCCCCCACAGAGCATCTGGGCCTCTGGATATCAGTGATACAACACCCCCCAGAGCCTCTGGGCCTCTGGATATCAGTGATACAACACCCCCCAGAGCCCCTGGGAGTCTGGATATCAGTGATACAACACCCCCCAGAGCCCCTGGGCCTCTGGATATCAGTGATACAACACCCCCCAGAGCCCCTGGGAGTCTGGATATCAGTGATACAACACCCCCCAGAGCCCCTGGGCCTCTGGATATCAGTGATACAACACCCCCGGAGCCCCTGGGCCTTTGGATATCAGTGATACTACACCCCCCAGAGCCCCTGGGCCTTTGGATATCAGTGATACAACACCACCCAGAGCCCCTGGGCCTCTGGATATCAGTGATACTACACCCCCCAGAGCCCCTGGGAGTCTGGATATCAGTGATACAACACCCCCCCCCCGCCAGAGCCCCTGGGCCTCTGGATATCAGTGATACAACACTCCACAGAGCCCCTGGGCCTCTGGATATCAGTGATACTACACCCCCCAGAGCCCCTGGGAGTCTGGATATCAGTGATACAACACCCCCCAGAGCCCCTGGGCCTCTGGATATCAGTGATACAACACCCCCCAGAGCCCCTGGGCCTCTGGATATCAGTGATACAACACCCCCCGGAGCCCCTGGGCCTTTGGATATCAGTGATACTACACCCCCCAGAGCCCCTGGGCCTTTGGATATCAGTGATACAACACCACCCAGAGCCCCTGGGCCTCTGGATATCAGTGATACAACACCCCCCAGAGCCCCTGGGCCTCTGGATATCAGTGATACAACACCCCCCGGAGCCCCTGGGCCTTTGGATATCAGTGATACTATACCCCCCAGAGCCCCTGGGCCTTTGGATATCAGTGATACAACACCACCCAGAGCCCCTGGGCCTCTGGATATCAGTGATACAACACCCCCCAGAGCCCCTGGGCCTCTGGATATCAGTGATACAACACCTCCCAGAGCCCCAGGGAGTCTGGATATCAGTGATACAACACCCCCCAGAGCCCCTGGGCCTCTGGATATCAGTGATACAACACCCCCCAGAGCCCCTGGGCCTCTGGATATCAGTGATACAACACTCCCCAGAGCCCCTGGGCCTCTGGATATCAGTGATACAACACCACCCAGAGCCCCTGGGCCTCTGGATATCAGTGATACAACACCCCCCGGAGCCCCTGGGCCTTTGGATATCAGTGATACTACACCACCCAGAGCCCCTGGGCCTTTGGATATCAGTGATACAACACCACCCAGAGCCCCTGGGCCTCTGGATATCAGTGATACAACACTCCCCAGAGCCCCTGGGCCTCTGGATATCAGTGATACAACACTCCCCAGAGCCTCTGATTATGAGTGTTACTACGCCCCCCCCCCAGAGCCCCTGGGCCTCTGGATTTCAGTGATACAACACTCCACAGAGCCCCTGGGCCTCTGGATATCAGTGATACAACACCACCCGGAGCCCCTGGGCCTCTGGATATCAGTGATACAACACCCCCCAGAGCCCCTGGGCATCTGGATATCAGTGATACAACACACCCCAGAGCCCCTGGGCCTCTGGATATCAGTGATACAACACCCCCCAGAGCCCCTGGGCCTCTGGATATCAGTGATACAACACCCCCCAGAGCCTCTGGGCCTCTGGATATCGGTGATAAAACACCCCCCGGAGCCCCTGGGCCTCTGGATATCAGTGATACAACACCCCCCAGAGCCCCTGGGCCTCTGGATATCAGTGATACAACACTACCCAGAGCCCCTGGGCCTCTGGATATCAGTGATACAACACCCCCCTGAGCCACTGGGCCTCTGGATATCAGTGATACAAAACCCCCCTGAGCCACTGGGCCTCTGGATATCAGTGATACAACACCCCCCAGAGCCCCTGGGCCTCTGGATATCAGTGTTATTGTACACCCCACTCCAGAGCCCCTGTGTATCAGTGCTACAACAGCCCTAGAGTTTTAGATTACACATTTAATGCTCATTTAATCGAAGTTAAATTTTTGTTTAATTGTTAAATTGAAGTTAAATTGTTTATAATCTCCGGTTCAGTGAATTCCCCAGAAACTGCAGCACAGCCACTTCTCTATTTCATGGAAGATTCTCATTTTAACTACAGCAGGTGTTACAGCTATTTCATGGGTTAATCTACATTTACTTATTTAACGGTACGGCACAGAATGGTCCCTGGCTGCCCTCCAGCAAAACAAGTTTAATTGTCGTTCAACCAGACAGGGCGACAGCCGAGCGAGACCGCATTGGTCTGGGTCCAAGGTGCAAAACTACACGCAGCTCATTCAAAGGAGCAAGTAGGGGGAACAAGACATGGCCATGCAAGAACACAGGTATGTTGTCCAAGACCCTGAGCGACGTACCCCGCAGATTGACAGGACAGTCCGCGGCAATCCGGCCTGTCGTTCCACCGAGTGCCCACTGGAGGGCAGCACCCGGCACACGAGGAGGACGTGCAGAGGCTCCTCACCAACAGCGACCAGAACTGCGATAACTTCGCACTGACTGGCACGGTTATCATTAGAATGCCGGACCACAAGACAGTGGAGCAGAACCAGGCCACTTGGTCTAGACTCCCCCACTATGGGAAACATCCTCTCCACATCCACTCTATCTGTGTCCTCTGGTCCTAGACTCCCCCACTACAGGAAACATCCTCTCCACATCCACTCGATCTGTGTCCTCTGGTCCTAGACTCCCCCACTACAGGAAACATCCTCTCCACATCCACTCGATCTGTGTCCTCTGGTCCTAGACTCCCCCACTATAGGAAACATCCTCTCCACATCCACTCTATCTGTGTCCTCTGGTCCTAGACTCCCCCACTACAGGAAACATCCTCTCCACATCCACTCTATCTGTGTCCTCTGGTCCTAGACTCCCCTACTGTAGGAAACATCCTCTCCACATCCACTCTATCTGTGTCCTCTGGTCCTAGACTCCCCCACTACAGGAAACATCCTCTCCACATCCACTCTATCTGTGTCCTCTGGTCCTAGACTCCCCCACTACAGGAAACATCCTCTCCACATCCACTCTATCTGTGTCCTCTGGTCCTAGACTCCCCCACTATAGGAAACATCTTCTCCACATCCACTCTATCTGTGTCCTCTGGTTCTAGACTCCCCCACTATAGGAAACATCCTCTCCGCATCCACTCTATCTGTGCCCTCTGGTCCTAGACTCCCCCACTATAGGAAACATCCTCTCCACATCCACTCTATCTGTGTGCTGTGATCCTAGACTCCCCCGCTATAGGAAACATCCTCTCCACATCCACTCTATCTGTGTCCTCTGGCCCTAGACTCCCCACTATAGGAAACATCCTCTCCATATCCACTCTATCTGTGTCCTCTGGTCCTAGACTCCCCCACTATAGGAAACATCCTCTCCACATCCACTCTGTCTGTGTCCTCTGGTCCTAGACTCCCCCACTATAGGAAACATCCTCTCCACATCCACTCTGTCTGTGTCCTCTGGTCCTTGACGGTGATGCAGCCATTCAGAATGCTCTCCACGGTAGACCTGTGGAAATCTGTTAGCGTTTTTAGTGCCATACCAAATCTCCCCAAGTTCCTGATGAAATATGGCTGTTGCCGTGCCGATTTTGCAGACTGCATCGATATTTTGAGTCCAGGGCAGATCCTCGGAGATTTTCTCAGATCTACCCAGTGAGTACAGGCCCAGAGCCTTCGATCGTTGCTGGTATGCTAACTCTTTAAGTTAACTCGTCTAACCTCCCCTCAAATGTCTGCACGTCCTTTCCAGGCTCACGACACCCTGAGTGGGGCCTCACCTCTGCCTTGAAAGGTTGCTTTTACATCCCAGCCCTCTGGGAATGACACCACAGACCCACCCTGCAAACTAACCTTCAGGGGGATCCGGCACAAGGACTCCCAAGTCCCTTTGCACCCAGAGTTTTGATCTTTTTTTTCCTCCCCGTTTCGAAAACAGTCTGTACTTTTCTTCCCTCTGCCGGAGTGCATGACCAGACCCTTCCCGACACTATTCCCTCTGCCACTCCTTTGTCCACTCTCTTAATCTGTCCTGAGTCCTTCCCTGCTCCCTCAACACCGCCTGCTCCTCCGCGTTCACAAACTTCACAACAAAGCCATTCAGCCAAACGATTGACATACAATGCAAAAAGCTTCAGTCCCAGCACGAGTCACTGGCACCAACCAGAAAAATCTCCCTTTATTCCCACTTTTTGTCTCCTGCCAGTCAGCCATTGCTTTACCCATGCGAGAATCTTCCCCGTAATTCCACGGGCTCTTACCTTGCTTAGCAGCCTCGTGCGGCGCCTTGTCAAAGGCCTTTGGAAAATCCAAGTCAACACTCTGTTGTTATGTTTTCAGTCAGAGCTAGTTTTCTCTGTATAAGATGATAAGTGCCTGTAACGAGACCTGTACAACTCACCTCCTTCTACCCTAGGCCACAAAATAATCAATCACCCATCTGCGGCCACTTTCTGGAGGTCCAAGATCCGTGTGCTCCACGACCGCTGGACTAAGTGTGTAAATGTAGGAGGGCATTATGTTGAAAAATAAATGTGCCAGGTTTTCTAAAATCGACTCCTTCTACCTTAGGCCACTGACTTATCAATCACCCCGCGTTCAGTTGTATCAGCACGAGTTAATCAGTCTGACGGCCTGGTGGAAGAAGCTGTCCCGGAGCCTGCTGGTCCTGGCTTTTACGCTGCGGTACCGTTTCCCAGAGAGAAGCAGCTGGAACCGTTTGTGGTTGGGGTGACTCGGGTCCCCAATGATCCTTTGGGCCCTTTTTACACACCTGTACTGTAAATGTCCTGAATAGTGGGAAGTTCACATCTACAGACGCGCTGGGCTGTCCGCACCACTCTCTGCAGAGTCCTGCGATTGAGGGAGGTACAGTTCTCGTATCAGGCAGTGATGCAGCCAGTCAGGATGATCTCAATTGTGCCCCTGTAGAAAGTTCTTAAGCACCTGGGGGGCCCAAACCAAACTTTCTCAACCGTCTGAGGTGAAAGAGGTGCTGTTGTGTCTTTTTCACCACACAGCTGGTGTGTGCAGACCACGTGAGGTCCTCGGAGATGTGTATTGAGGAATTAAAGCTGTTCACCCTCTCAACCCCAGATCCATTGATGTCAGTAGGGGTTAGCCCGTCTCCATTCCTCCTGTAATCCACAACCAGCTCCTTTGCTTTTGCGACATTGAGGGAGAGGTTGTTTTCTTGACACCACTGTGTCAGGGTGATGACTTCCTCTCTGTGGGCTGCCTCGTTGTTATTTGAGATTGGGCCAATCAGTGTTAGAGTGGACAGCAAATTTAATTAGCAGATTGGAGCTGTGGGTGGCGACACCGTCAAGGGATCACTTTTACCACCGCCTGGCGATCAGCCAGGAAGTCCAGGATGCTACACGAGGCAGGGTGAGGGCCGAGGCCCCCGAGCTTCTTGTCGAGCCTGGAGGGAATGATGGTGTCGAATGCTGAACCGTAGTCCAAGAACCGCACTCTCACATAAGCTTCCCTCCTCTCCAGACGTGTAAGGACGGTGTGTAGGGCTGTGGCTATTGCGTCGTCTGTCGATCGGTTGTGTCGGTAGGCGAATTGTAGGAGGTCCAGTTTGAGTGGTAGCAAGCTGCAGATGTGATCCTTGACCAGCCTCTCAAAGCATTTGCTTATTACCGAGGCGAGTGCGACAGGGCGCCAGCCGCTCAGACATGTTACCCTGGTCTTTTTAGGTACAGGGGACAATGGTGGATGTTTGAAGCAGGAGGGCACTCCACACTGGGAGAGGGAGAGATTGAAAGTGTGCCGCGCAGGTCCTGAGTACGTGCCCTGGGATGCCGACTGTCCCCACGGCCTCGTGACTGTCCACTCATTGGAAACACGTACTTCGGCCGCAGAGATGACCAGGGTGCCAGTCGCATCGCAGCAGCAGCTTCCCTCGGGGGCTCAGCGATTTCAAGTCGAGTCACTTTTATTGTCACTTCGACCACAACTGCTGGTACAGTGCACAGTAAAAACGAGACAACGTTTTTCAGGACTATGGTGTTACATGACACAGTACAAAAAACTAGTCTGAACTACGTAATCCAACACAAAAAGCTACACTAGACTACAGACCTACCCAGGATTGCATAAAGTGCACAAAACAGTGCAGGCATTACAATAAATAATAAACAGGGCAATAGGGCAGTAAGGTGGCAGTCCAGGCTCTGGGTATTGAGGAGTCTGATGGCTTGGGGGAAGAAACTGTTACACAGTCTGGTCGTGAGAGCCCGAATGCTTCGGAGCCTTTTCCCAGACGGCAGGAGGGAGAAGAGATTGTATGAGGGGTGCGTGGGGTCCTTCATAGTGCTGTTTGCTTTGCGGATGCAGCGTGTGGTGTAAATGCCCGTGATGGCGGGAAGAGAGACCCCGATGATCTTCTCAGCTGACCTCACTATCCGCTGCAGGGTCTTGCGATCCGAGATGGTACAATTTCCGAACCAGGCAGTGATGCAGTTGCTCAGGATGCTCTCAATACAACCACTGTAGAATGTGATGAGGAAGGGGGGGGGGGGGGATGGACTTTCCTCAGCCTTCGCAGAAAGTAGAGACGTTGCTGATCTTTCTTTGCTATGGAGCTGGTGTTGAGGGACCAGGTGAAATTCTCCGACAGGTGAACACCAAGAAATTTGGTGCTCTTAACGATCTCTACCAAGGAGCCGTCGATGTTCAGCGGGGAGTGGTCGCTCCATGCCCTCCTGAAGTCAACAACCATCTCTTTTGTTTTGTTCACATTAAGAGACAGGTTGTTGGCTCTGCACCAGTCCGTCAGCCGCTGCACATCCTCTCTGTAAGCTGACTCGTCGTTCTTGCTGATGAGATCCACCACAGTTGTGTTATCGATGAACTTGATGATGTGGTTCGAGCTGTGTGTTACAGCACAGTCGTGGGTCAGCAGAGTGAACAGCAGTGGACTGAGCACACAGCCCTGGGGGGCCCCCGTGCTCAGTGTGATGGTGTTGGAGATGCTGCTCCTGATCCGGACTGACTGAGATCTCCCAGTCAGGCAGTCTAGGATACAGTTGCAGAGGGAGGTGTTCAGGCCCAATGGGCTCAGCTTTCCCATCAGTTTCTGAGGAATGATTGTGTTGAATGCTGAACTAAAGTCTATGAACAGCGCCCGAACGTATGTGTCTTTTTTGTCCAGGTGGGTTAGGGCCAGGTGGAGGGTGGTGGCAATGGCGTCATCTGCTGAGTGGTTGGGACGGTACGCAAACTGCAGGGGGTCCAGTGAGGGGGCAGCAGGGTCTTGATACGCCTCATGACGAGCCTCTGAAAACACTTCATGATGATGGATGTCAGTGCAACGGGACGGTGGTCAGTTAGGCAGGACACTGAAGACTTCTTCGGCACGGGGACGATGGTGGCGGCCTTGAAGCCTGTTGGAACGGTGGCGCTGCTCAGGGAGATGTTGAAGATGTCCTCACTGCCACGTCACTTTCAACCTCAGAACGGGCGTAGAAGTTATTCAGCTCATCTGGAAATGTCATTCAACATTTAAGAGAAGTTTGGGCAGGTACGTGGATGGGAGGGGGGGTTATGGAGGGTTATGGTCCCGGTGCGGGTCGATGGGAGTAGGCTGTTTAAATGGTTCGGCCTGTTTCTGTGCTGTACTTGTTTGTGTCTATGACTCTGAGTTGGAAATGAGGGCCGTCAGGCTCCTGGAGCTGAGGCCTGACAGCAGGCCTTGACAAGAGGGCGTGACCCCATTGATGGGGGACACCATGCTTCAGAGGGATGAACGTTTGAGTGTGCTCTCAGCAGTCGGGGTGGGGTGGGGGACTATGCTCGTGAGTTTCCCCTTTCTGAACTCCAGAGCAGTGGAGTTCCCGTACCAGACCAGGACACGCCCTTTCCACCAGAGAGTCTTCAAACATGCCGCACAGAAATGGACCCTTGTCCCATCGACCTGCACCCAGACCTGATCCCCCCCCCCCCACACCCCTCCCATCCTTGTACCTATCCAAACCCCTCTCAAGCACTGGAATCGACCCTACCTCCCCCACTTGCACTGTCGGCTCGTTCCACGCTCTCACCGGCTTCTGAACGTTTCACCCTTCACCCTTGACCCATGAGCCTCTGGTTCTAGTCTCAGTGGTGAAACCCTGCTTGCATCTACCCTTATCCACCTTTATCATCACCGTTGCGCACCCTGACCATGATCGTCCTTGGCAAATTTTTCTACAGAACTGGTTTGTCATTGTCTTCTTCTGGGCAGCGTCTTTACAAGACAATGGTCACCCCAGTCATTGTCAATCCTCTTCAGAGACTGTCTGCCTGGCGTCAATGGCCACATAACCAGGGCTTGTGATCTGCACCGGCTGTTCGTACGACCGTCCACCACCTGCTTCAGGGGAGGGGTGGAAGGAGTGTCTTCCACCCACCCCCCCCCCCCCCACCTGGACCCTACCTACACCCCTCATAACTCTGTACACCTGTAAGTTTGTCGGAGCTTTTGGTGGCGTGCTTCTTCGCCTGAACTTCTGAGAAAGTAGAGGCTCAGAATGGGATCTCTAAGGTGCGGATACCCTTTCCACCAGAGACCCTCCGGTGAGGATCGGTGTGTGGCCTGACTCCCCCTTCCTGAAGTCCATAATCTGTTCTTTAGTTTTGCTGACGTTGAGGTTGTTGTTGCGAGCCCCCTTCGGTCAGCCAGCCAACGCCACTCCTGTACACCCCGTAAAACTATGAGACAAACGAGCAGAATTAGGCCATTGCACATATTCCATTGTGACTCCCACTCAACCCCACACACCTGCCTTCCCACCATATCCTTTGGTGCCCTGACTGATCGGGAAACCATCAACTTCCACCTTCAATATGCCTCCACTGGGCAGAGCATTCCCCAGGTTCACTGCTCTCCGGCTAAAAAAAAAATCCTCCTTACCTCTGTTCTAAAGGGTCGCCCCTCATTTCTGAGGCTGTGCCCTCAAGTTCTAGATACCCCCACCACAGGAAACATCCTCTCCACATCCACCCCCATTTAGTCCTTTCAACATTCGGTAGGTTCCAATGAGATCCCCACGCATTCTTCGAAATTCCAGTGAGTACCGGCCCAAAGCTGCCAAACACTCCTCACATGTTAACCTCTTCATTCCCAGAATCATCCTCGTGAACCTCCTCTGGACCCTCTCCAAAGACAACATGTCCTTTCTGAGATACGGGGCCCAAAACTGTTGACAATACTCCAAGTGCAGCCTAACTAGTGTCTTATAAACACTCTGCATAATCTCCTTGCTTTGAAATTCTATTCTGCTTGAAATAAATGCCAACTTTGCATTTGCCTTCTTTACCACAGACTCAACCGTAGATTAACCTTCAGGGAGACTTGCACGAGGGCTCCTGTCCTTCTGCTCCTCTGATGTTTGAGCTTTCTCCCCATTTAGATAATAGTTTGCAGTATTGTTCCTTTTACCAAAATACATTATCATACATTTCTCAACACTGTATTCCATCTGCCACTTTTTCGCCCATTCTTCCAATATTGTATAAGTCCTGCTGTAATCACATTGATTCCTCAGCACTACCCACCCCTCCACCTATCTTCGTATCATCCGTGAACTTTTCCACAAAGGCATCAATTCTATTATCTAAATCATTGACAAATAATGTGAAAAGTAGCGGTCCCAATACTGACCCCTGAGGAACACCTCATCACCGACAGCCAACTAGAAAAGGCCCCTTTTATTCCCGCTCGCTGCCTCCTGCCTGTCAGCCATCTATCTTTCATGTAACACCATGAATATGTTGTTAAGCAGCCTCATGCGAGGTACCTTATCTAACGCCTTCTGAAAATCCAAGTAAATGACACCCACTGCCTCTCCTTTGTCCACTCTGCTTGTTACTTCCTCGAAGAACTCCTACAGATTAGTCAAGCAAGATTTTCCTTTCCCAGAAACCATGCTGACTTTGACTGATTTTGTCACTAGTTTTCCAGTACGTCAAAACCTCAGGCTTAATAATTGACTTCAACACTTTCCCAGCCACCGAGGTCAGGCTAACTGTAATCTCCTCCTATGATCCAAAGACAGACTGGTCAGTCAGTTACTGGCGCTATATTAGCATTATGCTAACCAATACGCTATCATTCTGTGCCTATTTCATGAGGAGTCTGAGGCGATTTGGTTTGTCACCTAAAACACTCAAAAACTTCCAATGATGTACTGTAGAGAGTATTTGGACTGGCTGCATCACTGTCCGGAATGGGGGGGGGGGGGGAAGGTGGGGGTATCTGTCCACTCTATCTATTCCTCTTAATACACCTCTATCCTGTCCATATACCTATCCAATTTTACTTTAAATGACAATACTGAACCTGCCTCTAGTTAAGAAAGCTTTCATAACTACCCTATCTACCTGTGAGGCAACTTTCAGGGATCTGTGGACATGTACCCCCCAGATCCCTCTGCTCCTCCGCACTACCAAGTATCCTGCCAAGTATATTATTCTGCAATTATTATCTCCAATAATATTGGAGATGTGACAGAAATATGAAGGGGGGGGGTATTGACAGGAAAGATGAGGAGACTCCTTTTCTCTACAGCAAATCAAAAGAGCAATAGTTTAAGGTGAGACGGGAGAAGCGAGGGTTAACTTTCACACTTGGAGAGAGGTGGGAGTATGGAATGAGAATTGAATTGAATTGGCTTTATTACTTACATCTTTCATAGACAAGAGGAGTAAAAGATATTTATGTTACCTCTCCATCTAAATGTGCAATTTATAGCAATTTATCATCAATATTATGTACAATAGGATGTTCAGTATAACATAGAAATACAATTGTATCAGCACAAATTACTCGGTCTAAAGACCTGGTGGAAGAAGCTGTCCCGGAGCCTGTTGGTCCTGGCTTTTACACTGTGGTACCG
Source organism: Hypanus sabinus (assembly GCF_030144855.1). NCBI lineage: Eukaryota > Metazoa > Chordata > Chondrichthyes > Myliobatiformes > Dasyatidae > Hypanus > Hypanus sabinus. Next base: position 1,422,719 of record NW_026778968.1, on the reverse strand, counting down.
TTTCCCGGATGGTAGCAGCTGGAGCAGTTTGTGGTTGGGGTGACTCGGGTCCCCAGTGATCCTTGGGGCCCTTTTTACGCACCTGTCACTGTAAATGTCCTGAAGAGTGGGAAGGTCACATCTACAGACGCGCTGGGCTGTCCGCACCACTCTCCGCAGAGTCCTGCGGTTGAGGGAGGTACAGTTCCCGTACCGGGCAGTGATGCAGCCAGTCAGGATGCTGTCAGTTGTGCCCCTGTAGAAAGTTCTTGGGGTTTGGGGGCCCAAACCAAACTTCCTCAACCATCTGAGGTGAAAGAGGCACCGTTGTGTCTTTTTCACCACCTAGCCAATATGTACAAACCACGTGAGATCCTCAGTGATGTTTATGCTGAGGAACCTAAAGCTGTTCACTCTCTCAACCCCAGATCCATTGATGTCAATGGGGGTTAGCCCATCTCCATTCCTCCTGTAATCCACAACCAGCTCCTTTGCTTTCGGTGTCCAATGTGTGCACTATTACCGTGTTTGAAGGACACTTGGTCAGGTGCATGAATAGTTCAAAATTCAAAATACATTTATTGTCAAAGTCTGTGAAAATTAAACAGCCTTGAGGCTTGTCTCCTTACAGGCAGCTAGGAACCAAGAAATCCAAAAGAACCCATTAAAAAGAAGACCAGCAATGCGCAGAGAGAGAAAAAAAACACAAATTGTGCAAAAATAAAAGCAAGCAACGGCATTCGGATCAAAAGGCAAAAGGCCCGGAGCCACCGGAGCAGGCCACAGTCTCAACCACAGTTCATCACACAGTGGAGCAAAACCTCGCAGAGCTCTCAGACACGAGGCCTGGAGCCACCGGAGCAGGCCCACAGTCTCAACCACAGTTCATCACACAGTGGAGCAAAACCTCGCAGAGCTCTCAGGCACGAGGCCCGGAGCAGCCAGAGCAGGCCCACAGCCTTGGCCTCAGTTCATCACACATCATGGAGCTTGCAGACATAAGGCCCAGAGAAGGCCCACAGTCTCAACCACAGTTCATCACACAGTGGAGCAAAACCTCGCGGAGCTCTCAGACACGAGGCCCGGAACCACCGGAGCGGGACCACAGCCTAGGCCCCAGTTTATCACGCAACAGGGCAAAACATCATGGAGCTCGCAGGAATGAGGACTGGTGCAGGCCCACAGCCTTAGCCTCAGTTCATCACACAACAGAGCAAAACCTTGTGGAGCTCTCAGACACGAGGCCCGGAGCAGCCAGAGCAGGCCCACAGCCTTGGCCTCAGTTCATCACACATCATGGAGCTTGCAGACATAAGGCCCAGAGAAGACCCATAGCCTCAACCTCAGTTCATCACACAGTGGAGCAAAACCTTGTGGAGCTCTCAGACACAAGGCCTGGAGCAGCCAGAGCAGGCCCATAGCCTTAGCCTCAGTTCATCGCACATCATGGAGCTTGCAGACATAAGGCCCAGAGAAGGCCCACAGCCTCAACCTCAGTTCATCACACAGTGGAGCAAAATCTTGTGGAGCTCTCAGACACGAGGCCCGGAGCAGCCAGAGCAGGCCCACAGCCTTAGCCTCAGTTCATCGCACAGTGGAGCAAAACCTTGTGGAGCTCTCAGACACAAGGCCTGGAGCAGGCCCACAGCCTCAGCGCCATGGAGAGCGGGGTAAACTTCAAGCTGATCCGGCCCTACCCTCACCTGCAGTTCAATCCATCCAGCCCGGTGAAGGAGTTAGACCAGGGGTTATTAACATTTTTAATCCATTGACCCCTTTGGCAGTTAGGTGAAGCTCATGAACCCCTTATAACCATATAACCATATAACAATTACAGCACGGAAACAGACCATCTCGGCCCTTCTTGTCTATGCCGACGCTTACACTCACCCAGTCCACTGACCTGCACTCAGCCCATAACCCTCCATTCCTTTCCTGTCCATATGCCTATCCAATTTTACTTTAAATGACAATACCGAACCTGCCTCTACCACTTCTACTAGAAGCTCGTTCCACAAAGCTACCAATCTGAGTAAAGAAATTTCCCTTCGTGTTACCCTTAAACTTTTGCCTCCAACTCTCAAATCATGTTTGAATCTCCCTACTCTCAATGGAAAAAGCCTATCTACATCAACTCGATCTGTCCCCCTCGTTATTTTAAATACCTCTATCAAGTCCTCCCTCAACCTTCTACGCTCCAAAGAACAAAGACCTAACTTGTTCAGCCTTTCCCTGTAACTTAGGTGCTGAAACCCAGGTAACACTCTAGTAAATCTTCTCTGTACTCTCTCTATTTTGTTGACATCTTTCCTATAATTCAGAATATATTCTCAAAATAATATATTTAAATATTTAAAAAGTAATACAAAGGATTAAACTGAATGAATACTATGAACTTAATACAGACAAGTTAAAGTTAAATTTTATTTCTTAAAGGAATATCAGTGTAAAGGCTGTTGTTGGAAAAGAACATGAAACTGAAATGTGATAAAGAAATATCTGCGGCTTCCATTGGCGACAAAGTCACTGGAACTGCTACCTCTGCTGTGGTCTATTACCCACAGAAGGAAATGTGCCCAAAACAGTCACGAAGTTTGGGGTATATAGGGAACACGGTCAGCCTGGTTGAGAAGGACAAAGGGCCCAGTTCTGGGCTGTACGGCCCAAAACAGTCACAAAGTTTGGGGTATATAGGGAACACGGTCAGCCTGGTTGAGAAGGACAAAGGGCCCAGTTCTGGGCTGTACGGCCCAAAACAGGCACGCGGGTTAGGGGTACATAGGGGCCACAGTCAGCCTGTTTGAGGTGGACAAAGGCCCTGTTCAGGACTGTATGTCTGCTTAATTCCCCTTGGCAGTTTGGTTTGTCCAATCGATATGTAGATAAAAATCTGTCATTTTAATTTCTGTTCCCTTCACGCAAGCCCTTGAGATTTCCCCATTCGTGTTCCTCACTACTGAGAGGCCACGGTTTGGGCAATTCCACCCAACTCTTCCTTCTGCGGTTAATGATTTCAATCCAAACCAACCGTGCATCACTTTCCGCTGCTTCCGTATCTCGACCCAGCACCTCTCCGACATGTTCCGAAACCCCTGTCTCCTCTGTCTTTGGGCCGGTTCATTTGGAGTATCACATAACCAAGATTATTAAGCAACCTGTCCTGATCACTCTGTGACCTCAGCTCTGTAACAGCTGTTAGATTATTGCCTTGGATATGTTACCTTCAACCATATAAAGATAAGTAAACTTAGATTTTACACAGTTTAGGAAACCTCAGGTCCCACACCACCAGGTTCAGGAACAGTTATTACCCCTCAACCATCAGGAAGGAGTTACAGGAGCCTCAGCTCCCACAATACCAGGTTCAGGAACAGTTATTACCCCTCCAACAATAGGAAGGAGGTACAGGAGCCTCAGGTCCCACACCACCAGGTTCAGGAACAGTTATTACCCCTCAACCATCAAGAATGAGGTACAAGAGCCTCAGGACCCACACCACCAGGTTCAGGAACAGTTATTACCCATCAGCCATCAGGGAGGAGGTACAGGAGCCTCAGGACCCACACCACCAGGTTCAGGAACAGTTATTACCCTCAACCATCAGGAAGGAGGTACAGGAGCCTCAGGTCCCACACCACCAGGATCAGGAACAGTTATTACCCCTCAACCATCAAGAATGAGGTACAAGAGCCTCAGGACCCACACCACCAGGTTCAGGAACAGTTATCACCCGTCAGCCGTCAGGAAGGAGGTACAGGAGCCTCAGGACCCACACCACCAGGTTCAGGAACAGTTATCACCCGTCAGCCGTCAGGAAGGAGGTACAGGAGCCTCAGGTCCCACACCACCAGGTTCAGGAACAGTTATTACCTATCAACCCCATCAGGCTCTTGAACCAACAGGAAAACTTCACTCAACTTCACACACTCCATCACCGAAATGTTCCCACAACCAATGGATTACCTTTCAAGGTCTCTTCATCCCATGTTTGATATTTATTGCTTATTCATTCATTTATCATCATTTCTTTCTTCTTGCACTTGCGCAGTTCATTGTCTTTTACATTCTGGTTGTTTATTTGCTGGGTGCGGTCTTTCATTGACTCTTGTACAGAGTCTTTGTCTTTGTCTTTGTCAGAGTCTTTGTCATTGACTCTTGTGTTTCTTGTACAGGCTGTGATTGCCCACAAGGAAATGCACCTCGGGGTTGTAAATGGTGTTATATCTGTACTTTGATAATAATTTTACTTTGAACTTCGCGGCTCACACTTGGCCTCTCAGTCTTCATTCCCTCTCCTGCACCACAACTCTCTCAGTCCCTCTCAGTGCACTGAACGTCCCATTCTCAGATCCTCTCCACACCTCTCCGGTTCAGCTTAATGCCCGACCCACTGCACTTTCCAAATCTTTCCTGGGCTCTGACCACGTGATGGAAATGTATTCTCACGTGAGGAGAGGTACAGTGAAAAGCATGTCTTGCAAACCGTTTCTACAGATCAGATCATCACACAGAGCTTTCAGATAGAACACGATAAAACTACAACAGAATGCAGAGTAAAGTGGAGCAGATTCAGTGCAGGTAGACAATAGTGTGCAAGATCATGGGAGATTGTCAACTGCAGAGTCCACCTCATTGCACTGGGGAACCATTTGACAGCGGGGTAGCAGCTGTCCTTGAGTCGAGTGGGATGTGCTTTTTGTACCTTCTGCCTGAGGGGAGGGAGAATGTCTGGGGTTGGGGGGGGGGGATCTGATTTTGCTGGCTCCTTCACAGGGGCAAGGGAAGTGTGGATAGATAGCCACCTCATACCCCAGCACCGGTGTCAGCTGACGTGCGTCCGTGCTCTAAACTTCACGTCAACGCGACTCCGTGAACCTGCTCGGACCCTCCAGGTGCCTCGGGTGACAAATCCAGAGACTGTCAGGGCCCCCCCCCCCCCCCCCAGCCCGGCCCTGCCGGAGGAGCAGGAGACAAGCAGTCACAGGTTCCTCTCGCTGCAGACTGATTGTTATCAGCCTTGTTTGTGCAGCTCAGTAAAGGTTATCACCTCAATTGATCAGGGCTTCTAGGAGCAGTGTGCTGAGGTCAGGCATGCACAAACACCTGTTCTCAGACACAGGAAGGTTCAGATTTTGATCATTACAAAACCACACGACGCAGCAGCAATCAGAAACTCCATCAAAGCTGAACACGCAGGGTTTAAACTCCCAACACTCCTGTCCTGGCTTCTCAGGGTCCGTCTGGGGCACAGCACCCCCAGGGTGCCATTCAGCCCATCAAGTCTGCACCACTGTTCCATCATGGCTGATTTACTATCCTTCTGAACCCCATTCACTTCCCTTCTCCCCGTAACCTTTCACAACCTGACTAATCCTTTGCCTTAAATGCACCCAGGGGCCTGGCCTCCATAGCTGCCTGTGGCAACAAATTCCTCAGATTTTACCCTCTAGCTAAAGAAATTCCTCCTCACCACCATTCAAAAGTGACATCCCTTTGTTTTGAGGTTGTGTCCTCTGGTCCTAGACTCCCCCTCTACAGGAAGCACCCTCTCCACATCCACTCTATCTGTGTCCTCTGGTCCTAAACTCCCCCACTATAGGAAACATCCTCTCCACATCCACTCTATCTGTGTCCTCTGGTCCTAGACTCTCCCCACTACAGGAAACATCCTCTCCACATCCACTCTATCTGTGTCCTCTGGTCCTAGACTTCCCCTCTACAGGAAACACCCTCTCCACATCCACTCTATCTGTGTCCTCTGGTCCTAGACTCCCCCACTACAGGAAACATCCTCTCCACATCCACTCTATCTGTGTCCCTTGGTCCTAGACTCCCCCACCATAGGAAACATCCTCTCCACATCCACTCTATCTGTGTTCTCTGGTCCTAGACCCCCACTATAGGAAACATCCTCTCCACATCCACTCTATCTGTGTCCTCTGGTCCTAGACTCCCCCACTATAGGAAACATCCTCTCCACATCCACTCTATCTGTGTCCTCTGGTCCTAGACTCCCCCACCATAGGAAACATCCTCTCCACATCCACTCTATCTGTGTCCTCTGGTCCTAGACTCCCCCACTATAGGAAACATCCTCTCCACATCCACTCTATCTGTGTCCTCTGGTCCTAGACTCCCCCACCATAGGAAACATCCTCTCCACATCCACTCTATCTGTGTTCTCTGGTCCTAGACTCCCCCACTATTGGAAACATCCTCTCCACATCCACTCGATCTGTGTCCTCTGGTCCTAGTCTCCCCCACCACAGGAAACATCCTCTCCACATCCACTCAAGACCTTTCACTATTCGATGGGTTTCAATAAGGTGACCCTTCATTCTTCTGAATTCAGGCCCAGAGTCATCAAACACTCGCCGTTCAATCCCAGAACCATTTTCCTGAACCTCCTTCGAACCCTCTCCTCCTTCCTAAACAGCTCTCGGTTCTCCAAGTGAGTCTTCCTCAGTGCTTGATAAAGTTTCAGCATTACATCCTTGCTTTTATATTCTAGTCCTCTCGAAATGAGTGCTAATATCACATTTGCCTTCCTCACCACTGACTCAGCCTGCAAATTAGCCTTTAGGGAACCCTGCACAAGGACGCCCAAGTCCCTTTGCACCTTTGTTTTTCTGAATTTTCTCTCCATTTAGAAAATAGTCTACGCTTCTACTTCTCCTACCAAAGTTCCTGACACTGTATTCCATCCGCTATTTCTTTGTCCATTCTCCTAATCTGTCAGATCCTTCAGCAGCCTTGATACCTCCTCAAAAATACCTGCCCCTCCACTTACCTTCATATCGTCCACAAACCTTGTGACAAAGCCATCTGTTCCAAATTATTGACATATAACAAACAGAATCGGTCCCAACACAGACCCCTGTGAAACACCACTAGTCACCGGCATCCAGCCGGAGAAGGCTCCCTTTATTCCTACTTTTTGCCTCTTGCCAATCAGCCACTGCTTTAATCCATGCTAGAATCTTCCCTGTAACACCATGGGCTCGTAACTTGTTAAGCAGCCTCATGTGTGCCACCTTGTCAAAGGCCTTCTGAAAATCCAAGTACACAAAATAAATTGATTCTCCTTTGTCTGTCCTAATTGTTATTTCTTCAAATAATTCCAACAGATTTATCAGGCAAGATTTTCCCTTGAGGAAACCACGCTGACTATGGCCTAATTTATCGTGTGCCTCCGAGTACCCGGAAACCCCCTCCTTAACGATCGACTCCAACGTCTTCCCAACCAGTCTTCTGGTGATTCTTGAATGATCATTACTAACGGCTCCGCAATCTCTTTAGCCACCCTGGGGTTTACACCTCCTGGTCCAGGTGACCTATCTGCCTTCAGACCTCATCCACTCCCACTTTTCTCTGTGCACCTGAAGAAACTTCTGCTATCCTCTTCCTTCTTAATGACTTTTTTTTTCAAAGTTGCCTTCTGTTGGGTTTTAAAAGTTTCCAAATCCTCTAATTTCCCGGCAACACATACAAAATGCTGGAGGAGCTCAGCGGGACAGGCAGCATCTATGGAGAAGAGCCCCATCTATGGAGGTCAGGCTGTGCCTGACCTGCTCGGTCCCACCAGCATTGTGTGTGTTGCTTGGATTTCCAGCATTTGCACGTTTTCTCTTGCCTCTAACTTGACACCAATTTTTGCTCGATTGTATGCCCTCTCTGTGGTTTTTATGTTGGCTTTGACCTCTCTCGTCAGACATAGTTGCCTCATCCTTCCTTTAAAATACTTCCTCTTCTCTGGAATGTATCGATCCAGCGCCTTACGAATTGCTCCCAGAAATCACAGCCACTGCTGCACTACTGTCATCTCTGATAGTCTCCCCTTTCCCTCTCAGGCCTCTGTAATTCCCTTTACTCCACTGTAATACTGACACTTCTGACTTCAGCTTCTCCCTCTCCAATTACGGGGTGAAATCTATCATGATTCCTAAAGATTCCTTTACCTGAAGCTCTCTCATAAATTCCGGTTCATGACAGAATACCAAATCCGGAATTGCTCCAAAAAGCGGACTCAGAGCCAAGCCACAAGTCCCCCCTCCGTGAGATCCAGCACCGCGGATTTTCCCAATCTACCTGCATATTGAAATCCACCCCCCCCCCCCACGTGGCTAACGTGACATTGCCCTTTTGACATGCTGTTTTTTTTTAACTTCCTGGTGCATTTTGTAGCCCACATCCCGGCTACCGTTTGGACACCTGTAAAATAACTCTCACCAAGGTCTTCTAAGCCTTGTGGTCTCTTAACCCCACCCACAAGGACTCTGCATCTTCCAATCCTAAGTCACCGCTTTTTAAAGTTTTGATTTCATTTATAACAGCAGAACTGCTCCTTCTCCTCCTCCTCTGCCCACTCGCCTGTCCTTTCAATAGATTGTGTCAGCCTTCGATATTAAGCTCCCAACTGCAATCGGCTTTCAGCCACAGCACCACGCCTGCCAACCTTTAACTGTGCTACAAGATCTACCTTATTCCATGCACTGCCTGCATACAAATGTAATACCTTCGGTCCAGCATTCATCATCCTTTTCGATTTGGTCCCCACGTTACACTGCAACTCATCCCACTGACTATAATTTTGCCCGATCATCTGCCTGACAGTCCCACTATACCCAACCTCTGCTTGTAAGCCCTACCGTCAATCCGAATCCTCCAGCCCCCATCACCCCTGCATTCCCCTTCCCTTCCAAGCCACAGCGCCAGAGACAGATCCCTTCCCTCTCCTGACAGTCCACCTGCCTCCTCCAGCCCTCGGAAGCTCTTACCTCTCATCGTCTCAGTCTCCCTGAGGGAACTAAATGTACTGAACGACTTGGCCGCCACAGCCGCCCGTGGCAACGAATTCTACCGATTCACCGCCTGAAGGAACTCCTCCTCAGCCCCCGCTCGAAATGGACGTCACCCTCTGGTCCTAGACTCGTCCACTCCAGGAGGCTGGAGGCTAGAATATCGTCTGCAGTTCTGGCAAGGCATTGAAAAAATTCACAAGGATGTTCCCACAGCTGAACGGGAACGGGGCAGGCCTGGGCTGCCTTTCCTTGGAGTGAAACTGGTTCAGTAACCCATGGTCCAGGATTGCAAAACAAACCCAGGGAGCGCAGGTTTGAGATGGGAGGGGAAATTTAAAGGGAGCCTGATGGGCAATTTTTCGACACAGAGGGAAGTGGGTGAGGCATCATCATTATGTGCCATGTCGTATGACATCATCATTACGTGCGGGGTCATATGATGTGGGCGTTCATGGTCTCCCCACGATCATGATTGTTTTCGGCAATTTTTTCCATAGAAGCGGTTTGCCGTTGCCTGCTTAGACCATAAGACACAGGAACAGAATTAGGCCACCTGGTCCATTGAGTCTGTTCCGCCATTTAATCATGGCCGATCCTTTCCCCTATCTCCTCCTCAACTACAGTTCCCGGCCTTCTCCCCGTAACCTTTGATGCCACGTCCAATCAAGGACCCATCAATCCCTGCCTTAGATACACCCAAAGACCTGGCCTCCACAGCTGTAGGTGGCAATAAATTCCACAAATTCACCACCTTGGGCTAAAGAAATTTCTCCGCATCTCTGTTTCGAAGGGGCGCCCCTCTATCTTGAGGCTGTGCCCTCTTGTCCTAGACTCTCCCACCATGGGGAACATCCTCTCCACATCTGCTCTGTCTTGGACTTCCAACATTCAAAAGGTTTCTATGAGTTCCCCCTCACCATTCTGAATTCCAGCAAGTACAGACCCTGAGGCATCAAACATTCCTCGTATGATAATCCTTTCATCCCTGGAATCATCCTTGTGAACCTCCTCTGGACCCTCTCCAATGCCAGCACATCTTTTCTAAGATGAGGGGCCCAAAACTCTTCACAATACAAAAGGTGAGGCCTCAGTATCACATCCTTGCTCTTGTATTCTAGACCTCTTGACATGAATGTTAACATGGCATTAGCCTTCCTCACCACCGACTTGACCTGCAAGTTAACCTTCAGGGTGTTCTGTACAAGGACTCCCAAGTCCCTCTGTATCTCAGATTTTTGGATTTTCTCCCTGTTTAGAAAATAGTCCACTTATTTATTTCTACTACCAAAGTGCATGACCATGCATTTTCCAACATTGTATTTCATTTGCCACTTTCTTGCCCATTCTCCTAATCTGTCCAAGACCTTCTGCAGCCTACCTGTTTCCTCAACACTACCTGCCCCTCCACCAATCTTCGTATCATCTGCAAACTTGGCAACAAAGCCACCTATTCCATCATCCAAATCATTGATATACAGCATAAAAAGCAGCGGTCCCAGTGGAACACCGCTAGTCACTGACAGCCAAAGAGAAAAGAATCCTTTTATTCCCAGTCGCTGCCTCCTGCCAATCAGCCAATGCTCTAACCATGCCAGTAACTTGCCTGTAATACCATGGGCTCTTACCTTGTTTAGCAGCCTCATGTGTGGCAACTGTGTCGAAGGCCTTCTGAAAATCCAAATACACAATATTCACTGCACAAACTTTATCTATCCTACTTGTAATCTCCTCAAAGAATTCCAACTGGTTCATCAGGCAGGATTTTCCCTGAAGGAAACCATGCTGACTTTCTACTATCTTGTCCTGTGTCACCAAATACTCCAATGCCTCATCCTTAACAATTGACTCCAACATCTTCCCAGCCACTGAGGCCAGGCTAACTGGTCTATAAATTCCTTTCTGCTGCCTTCCTCCTTTCTTAAAGAGTGGAGTGACATTTACAATTTTCCAGTTCTCTGGCACCATGCCAGAGTCCAATGATTTTTTAAAGATCATTTCTAACGTCACCACAATCTCTAATGCTATCTCTTTCAGAACCTTAGGGTGCAGTTCCTCTGGTCTGGGTGACGTATGTAATTTTAGATCTTTCAGCTTTTTGAGCACCTCCTCTCTTGTAACAGTAACTGCACCCACTTCTCTTCCTTCACACACTGCAACATCTGACACACTGCTCGTGTCTTCCACAGTGAGGACTGGCGCAAAATACTCGTTTAGTTTATCAGCCATCTCCTTGTTCCCCATTATTATTTCTCTTGCCTAGTGGTCCTATATCCACTCTCAGTTTTCTTTTATTTTTGACATACTTGAAAAAAAATTTCTTTTCTTTCTTTCTAAATCTTATTATTAATATTAGTAATATGGACAGAATACAGATGATATATTGATAAAGAAATTACCAACATACACATTCCATTACATATGAAAAAAAAACATACATAATAGTTACAATATAAATGAGTTTACCAAGACATAAGCCATAAGATATATGTATGGACATAGTAAATCTAAATATTTCATAATGTATAATATAAAAAAAACAGAAAAAAGAAAGAAAAAAAAAACAAAAAAAAATTTATATAATGCAAAACTAACTAATCTAATCTAATAACTATAACTAATAAGTAATATAAAAGAAAGAAAAACAAACAAAAGAGGAGAAAAAAAAAAGTGGGCTGTTTATAATATCTCACAAAAAATAAGTATTCATCAATGCCGTCACTTCCGGTCCTCTCAACATACATAAGCTTTTACTGTCCACTTTGATATTACTTGCTAGCTTGCTTTCATATTTCATCTTTTCCCTTCTAATGATTTTTTTTAGATAGATAGATAGATAGATAGATAGATCCTTTATTCATCCCCAAGGGGAAATTCAACATTTTTCCAGTGTCCCATACACTTATTGTAGCAAAACTAATTACATGCAGTATTTAACTCAGTATAATTATGAAATGCATCTAAAATCACCCTGCCAAAAAGCATTAATAAATAGCTTTTAAAAAGTTCTTAAATAGTTTACTAAAGTGCATTGAGTGGTAACTTAAGCTCAGTCCTAACCCCGGCACTTTAACATGTCTTGCCCCTGGTGGTTGAATTGTAGAGCCGAATGGCGTTGGGGAGTAATGATCTCTTCATCCTGTCTGAGGAGCATTGCATTGACAGCAACCTGCCGCTGAAGCTGCTTCTCTGTCTCTGGATGGTGCTGTGCAGAGGATGTTCAGGGTTTTCCATGATTGACCGTAGCCTACTCAGCGCCCTCCGCTCTGCCACCGATGTCATACTCTCCAGTTCTGTGCCCACGACAGAGCCCGCCTTCCTTACCAGCTTATTAAGACGTGAGGCGTCCCTCTTTTTAATGCTGCCTCCCCAGCACGCCACCACAAAGAAGAGGGCACTCTCCACAACTGACCGATAGAACATCTTCAGCATCTCACTACAAACATTGAATGATGCCAGCCTTCTGAGGAAGTACAGTCGATTCTGTGCTTTCCTGAACAGGGCATCTGTGTTGGCAGTCCAGTCTAGCTTCTCGTCTAACTGCACTCCCAGGTACTTGTAGGTCTTAACCTGCTCCACACATTCTCCATTAATGATCACTGGCTCCATATGAGGCCTAGGTCTCCTAAAGTCCACCGCCATCTCCTTGGTCTTGGTGATAATGAGACGCAGGTAGTTTGAGTTGCTCGCTGTAGGTTTTTAAAAACTTCCCAATCCTCTGTCTTCCCACTAATTTATACTTTGTTGTATGCCCTTTCTTTTGCTTTTACAATAGCTTTGACTTCACTTGTCAGCCATTGTTTGCACGATTTTACCATTGACGTATCTCTTCATTTTTGGAATACACATGTCCTGCACCTTCCTCATTTTCCCCCAGAAGCTCACCCCATTGCTGCTCTGCTGACATTCCTGCCAGCGGCTCCTTCCAGTTTACTTTGGCCAACTCCTCTGTCACACCACTGTAATTCCCCTTACTCCACTGAAATCCTGCTGCATTGGACTTTACTTTCTCCCTGTCAAATTTCAAGTTGAACTCAATCACGGTGTGATCGCTGGCTCCTAAGGCTTCCTTTACCTTAAGCTCCCTAATCACCCTCCGGTTCATTACATAACACCCAATCCAGTATAGCCGATCCCCTGGTAGGCCCAACGACAAACTACTCTAAAAAGCCGTCTCTTAGGCATTCAACAAACTCACTCTCTTCAGGTCCATTACCAACCTGATTTTCCCCAACCGACCTGCGTGTTAAAATCTCCCATGATTACCATAACATTGCCCTTTTGACTGGCCTTTTCCATCTCCTGTTGTAACCTGTGGTCCACCTCCCAGCCACTGTTGGGAGGCCTGTATGTAACTGCCATCAGGGTCCTTTTACCCCTGCAGTTCCTTAACTCAGCCCACAAAGATTCAACATCTTCCGCTCCAATGGCTTCCGATTCTACTGATTTGACGCCATTCTTTACCGGCAGAGCCACACCACCCCCTCGGCCTCCCTTCCTATCCCTCCGATATAACGTGTAACCTTGGACATTCAGCTCCCAACTACAACCATCCTTCACCCACGGTCCAGTGATGGCCTCAATATCAGACCTGACAAACTGTAATAATGCGACAAGATCATCCACCTTATTTCTTATACTCCATGTGTTCAGATACAACACCTTGAGCCTCGTATTTGCTATCCTTTCTGACTCTGCACCCAAAATGATTTGATGCTCAGCCTGTTGGCAGCAACACCTGCCCCCCCCCCCTTCCTGACAGTCTGACTGTACGCTATCTTCACTTTTTTACCATCCGTCCTACCCTGAGCCCCTTCTCTACGGGTCCCCCCCCACCGGCTCAGTTAGTTTAAACAGGTTTGTTAGTCCCCAGCAGCTCTAACAAACCTGCCCGCGAGAATATTGGTCCCCCTCGGTTTCAGAACACTTTTGATCAGGTCACACCTCTCCCAGGAGGGATCCCAGTGATCCATGAACCTGAAGCCCTGCCCCCTGCACCAGCTTCTCAGCCACGCACTTGTCTGCCAAGCCATCCCGTTTCTACCCTCACTGGCACGAGGCACGGGCAACAGTCCAGAACTCTTCTGGGCAATAATGACTTCACAAGATGGGTGACCCCACCCCAGATAATTATCAATACTCTTCAGGGATTGTCTGCCCGGTGTCAGTGGGTCACATCAGCAGGGCTTGTGATCTGCACCGGCTGCCCCCGTGGGTTCACGTGACCCCGATCCAGGGGGTTGCGAGGGCTACACCTCGCCCAGGGTGACCGGCAGGCTAGCGGAGGGAAGGAACGCCTTACACCCAGCCACCCCCCGGGGATAATTACAATTTTTAAAGGACGTTTCCGTGGGTAGGAGAGGTTTATTGTGGGGACACCCCCCCCCCAGGACCACAAAAGCCTGGTTTCTAGGGATACAAGCAAAATGGGGGGCAAATGGGGGGGCAGTTTGGTCAGGGCGGGCTAGCTGAGCTGAGGTGCTCGTCTCAGAGTTGTACTGCTCTGGGACGAGGGGTCCCGTTCCCGGTGAAGTTGGCCGTCGGTGGTGTTCCAGAAAGGTGGCAACTCTCCGGCTCCGTTACGTCTTTCTTGCGACCGCTGGATGCTCAGGGCGTCAAGTGCTGGAGGCGGTGGAGCTGGGCTCGCGGGACGGCACCGTTGCCCGGACTTGCCGCCGCTGCGGTGCGGATGGGCCGAAGGGTTACCCTGGACGTTGCCGAGACCCCAGTGGACATTGGTGATGCAGGTGACACGGCGGGACGAGCTGCGTGGTCTTGTTGTGCGCAGAGTCACCGGTTGCAGCCGATGCAGTGCGGTCGAGAGCCGAGACCCCCGTGGGACGCACGGTAATCTGTGCTGTGTGGGGGCTGGCCCCTCCCACCAGTACTGCTCTCCAGTGCTCACTCACTGGAGGACTAAAAGCTCATGCTTTTAGTTACGCTGTACGTTTTTCTTTGGCAGTCTGGTGTGTTTTCAGCTTGTTTGGGTTACCGTTGGAGATGAGAGATTGGAGAGCTGGGTGCCATCCAGTTAGGACGGCCAGATTAAGGGGATCGTTTTCTCTGCTGAGGGACACAGGGTTTCTTTAGCCCGCCGGGGAGAACCGGTCGTGGGATACGATCAGGTGGGAGACCCGTTTGTTCCAGGTGGATTGTGAGCAACGTTCATGTTGACCGAGGACCCAACACGTGAGTGACAGAGAAGTTCAAGACTGGTGTGTCTGTTTTTGTGCCCTTTTCCCTTTGTTACTCTCTAATGTAGGCCTCCGTTAGGATCGATAGACCATGGATTAGCACCTTGGGAAATTTCCAGGGCACAAGCCTGGGCAAGGTTTTTCATTAGAAATGGAAGACGGGCAGTTGCCAATCTGCAAGTCTCCCCTCTCCATGGGTGCATTAGGCCACCAATATGGCATTAGGACCCATACCGGTGTCGTCACAGAGCATGTGTGGTTAAGTGCCTTGTTCAAGGACACAACACTCTGCCTCACCCAAGGCTCAAACGATTGACCTTCAGATAACTAGACAAACGCCTTAACCACTTGGCCACGCGCCAACACATTCTTTACTAACCCTTCAGTTAAGATTCATAAATATAATCCCTTTAATCGTATGCAGTGTACTGTCTGTTATTTTGTGGCATTAATTTGGAACAGGGTAGCAAATTACACAATATCCACACAAACTGGGGTTTGGGCTGGGAGGGGCGTCTCAATCTCATGAGTTTGGCTGGAGTGTGTCTTCCCTGGACTTACACAGCTGGAGCAGGACAATGCCCGACGTAGCATCAGTCTACAGACCATACCACTCGAGGACTTGGCCTATGTTATTGCTTCTATGTTTTCCTTCCACCATAACTGTACCTGCTATGTGTTGCGTGTGACTGTAGGCTCTGTGTTTTGCACCTTAGCCCTAGGGGATCGCTGCTTCGCGTGTGCGCGTGTGTGTGTGTGACAATTAAACTTGACCTCAAGTTCACCATTGACTTCACAGCCACCAGCCAGTGATCGAGAGCTGGCCGGAGAGTGGGGGGAAGATTCTCTGCTTCAGGTTTTCAGAAGAACGAGTCGGTGGGAAGATCGCAAACTGTTGCGAGAAGCAAAAGGGTTGCGATTGCAGGTGGTTCTAACTTTCTGCAGACTGACTGGAACTCCCTCACTGTAAAAGGACCGGATGGGGTAAAGTCTGCCAAATGTATTCAGGGAAGTTTCCTTCATCAACACAGAAGCCCTGACGAGAGAGAGAGGGTGCGATACTTGATCTGCTATTAGGGGAACGAGACACAAGAGGTGACAGAAGCTTGTGCAGGGGAAACCTAGAGCCGTTAGCTTCAAGGTAATTATGGAAAAGGATAGGTGGGGTCCTCAGGCTGAGATTCTGAGTTGGAGAAAGGCCAGTTTTGATGGTATCGGAAAGGATCCGGCAACTGTGGACTGTGAGGGGCTGTTTCCCGGCAAAGGTGTTCTTGGTAAGCGGGGGGCGGCGGGGGGGGGGGGTGAAATTTTTGAGCGTACGAAGCTGGTATGCGCCTGTCAGTGTAAAAGGTGAAGATAACAGGTTTAGGGAAATTTGGTTTCCAAAAGATATTGAGGCTCGGCTTAAGAAACAAAAGGGAGGTTTGCAGCAGGTACGGGCAGGCCAGAATGATCGAGATACTTACGGACTATAAGGAATGCAAGAGAGCACTTGGGAAAGGGATCAGCGGGGCTAAAACCGTGATGTTGCAATCAGAAGAGCAATCTTGTTTAAATGGAAGGAGTCTACCCCTCCTACACATCTTCAACGGCTACGTGATATCATGTCTTATTTAAATTTAGAAAAGATCTGCTGCTCAGTCTTAAATTCGAAACAATCTTTTTATGATATTTGGGGACCTTTCCTAAATTACTTTTCCAATTTATAAAGTTTAACAGTGCACAGACTTATGTATATTTTTATCTTCTCTTTTTAAGCGAATATGTTTTTTTTTCTAATTATCCATGGTCATCCATCAGCTTTTTTCTTTGGTAGTTGGTAGGGGGTTGACTTTTTTTTACATAAAAAATTTATTTTGTGATGTATGACTTATCTTTAAATTTTTGGTTACAGAGTGGTATACCTTTATGTGTTGTGCTATAACATTTTGATCAATTTTATTACAATATATGAATGTACACAAGTTATGTTGAGATATATCTATGTGTTGCACTCTGTAAATCTTTTTTTCTTGCTTCTGAATAAAAATATTGTAAAAAGAAAAGAAAGAAATGCAAGAGAGCACTTGGGAAAGGGATCAGCGGGGCTAAAACCGTGAGGTTGCCTCAGCAGACAAGTGAAGGAGAATCCTAAGGGACTAGACGGATACGTTAAGAGCAAAAGGATTGCAAGGGACATTCCCCTGGAAGATCAGAATGGAGCCATAAGAGATGGGGCGGGGGGGGGGGGGGGGGAAGATCTAAAATTGATTTTTTTTACCCTTGTATTCGCTCGGGAGACGGACGCAAAGTCTAGAGAAATGAGGCAGAGCAACAGTGATGTCATGGATCCTGCACAGATTACAGGGGAGGAAGCGTTTGCTGCCTTGGGGCAAATCGGGGTGGATTAATCCCCAGGAGGGAGGCAAGTGTAGAAATTGGCAGGGGGGCTGAGCAGAGGTGTTTAAATCAACCTTAGCCACAGCCGCGGTACCAAAGGGTCGGAGGATAGTATATGCTACTTAAGAAAGCCTCTAAAAATAAACCGGGTAATGATATGCTGGCGAGTCTCATTCCAGTTGCCGGAAAGTTTTGGAAGGAACTCTAAGGGACCGGATATATGAATATTTGGAGACGTGGACTGATTAGGGATATGCCAACTAGTGGAGTGGTGTCGCAGCAACAACCTGGCACTCAACGTCAGTGAGACGAAAGAGCTGATCGTGGACTTCAGGGAGGGTAAGACAGAAGGAACACACACCAATCCTCACAGAGGGGTCGGAAGTGGAGAGAGTGAGCAGCTTCAAGTTCCTGGGTGTCATGATCTCTGAGGATCTAACCCGGTCCCAGCATATCGATGCAGTTGAAGGCAAGACAGCAGCTATATATTTTATCATCTATATCAATGATCTGGATGATAATGCGGTAAATTGGATCAGCAAATTTGCTGATGGTATGAAGATTGGAGGTGTAGTTTCAAAGCTTGCGAAGAGATTCGGATCAGCTGGAAAAATGGGGTGAAAAGCACCTCACTTTTTTAACATACAGTATTTCTGTTTTTGCACATTTTATTCAATATACATAATTGATATACTTGCTTATTTTTTATGTTTTATTTTATTTATTATTTTTTCTCTCTCTCTGCTGTACTATGTATTGCAGTGAAGGGCTGCTGCTAAGTTAACAGATTTCACATAATAAACCTGATTCTGATTCATTGTGGCTTCTGCATGGCAAGTCATGCCCAAGCAGTCTTACAGAGTTTATCTGAGAAGCCTGCGGTGAGTGGAGGGCTGCAGGGCTCGGTGCTCAGTCCGTTGGCTGTCACGTATATCAACGACCTGGATGATAATGCGGTTAACTGGGTCAGCAAATTTACGATCGGCACCAAGATTGGGGGCTGAGTGGACAGTGAGCAAGATGATCAAAGTTTGTGGTAGACCCTAAAGCGAGCGACTGGTTATGGCACACATCAACCGTAACCTACCGGTCAACCTCGACGCTTTGCAATTCGCCTACCGGAGCAACAGGTCAACGGCAGATGCCATCTCTCTGGCACTACATTCCTCCTTAGAACACCTGGAGAATAAAGAGGCATATGTAAGGCTCCTTTTCATCGACTACAGCTCTGCCTTTAGTACCATCGTTCCAAATAAACTGATTCCTAAGCTCCGGAACCTGGGTCTTAGCACTCAGATCTGCAGCTGGATCTTCAACTTCCTCACAGACAGGACCCAGGCTGTAAAGATAGGGGACAAGCTCTCCTCTACAATCACTCTGAGCACCGGTGCCCCAAGGCTGTGTACTCAGCCCCCTGCTGTACTCACTGTACACCCATGATTGTGTAGCCAAGTTTCCATCAAACTCAATATACAAGTTTGCTGATTACACCACAATTGTAGGCTGTATCTTGGGTAATGATGAGTCTGAGTACAGAGAGGAAATTAAGAACCTGGTGGCATGGTGCGAAGACAATAACCTATCCCTCAACATCAGCAAGACGAAGGAATTGGTTGTTGACTTCAGAAGGAGTAGTGGACCGCACTACCCCATCTACATCGGTGGTGCGCAGGTGGAACAGGTCAAAAGCTTTAAGTTCCTTGGGGTGAATATCACAAATGACCTGACTTGGTCTAACCAAGCAGAGTCTACTGCCAAGAAGACCCACCAGCGCATTTACTTCCTGAGGAAGCTGAAGAAATTTGGCCTGTCCCCTAAAACCCTCACTAATTTTTATAGATGCACCGTAGAAAGCATTCTTCTAGGGTGAATCAGAACCTGGTATGGAAGCTGTCCTGTCCAAGACCGGAAGAAGCTGCTGAAGATTGTGAACATAGCCCAGCACATCAGACAAACCAATCTTCCATCCTTGGACTCACTTTACACCGCACACTGTCGGAGCAGTGCTGCCAGGATAATCAAGGACACGACCCACCCAGCCAACACACTTTTTGTCCCTCTTCCCTCTGGGAGAAGGTTCAGGAGCATGAAGATTCGTACGGCCAGATTTGGGAACAGCTTCTTTCCAACTGTGATAAGACTGCTGAACGGATCCTGACCCGGATCTGGACCGTACCTTCCAAATATCCGGACCTGACTTGCACTACCTTACTTTACTTTTTCTATTTATGATTTATAATTTAAATTTTTATTTACTATCGATTTGTATTCCAGGGAGCGCGAAGCGCAGAATCAAATATTGCTGAGATGATTGTACGCTCTAGTATCAACTGTTTGGTGACAATAAAATGATAATAATCTGGACTATTATAATTGATTATAATAATAAATATTCAATGTATGAGTACAGGAGATGGGAATTCGAAGTTGTACATGATGTTGGTGAGGCCTAATTTGAAGCATTATGTGCAGCTTTGGTCACCTACCTACAGAAAGGATGTAAACAGGACCATAAGACCATGGACCATTTGGCCCATTGAGTCCGCTCCACCATTCAATCATGGCTGATCCTTTCTTCCCCTCCTCATCCCCACTCCTCGGCCTTCTCCCTTCAACCTTTGATGCCATGTTCAATCAAGAACTGATCAAGCTCTGCCTTAAATACACCCAACGACCCGGCCTCCACAGCTGCCCGTGGTAACAAATTCCACAAATTCACCACCTTCTGCTGACAGTAGTTTCTCTGCATTAAATGGGCATCCCTCTATCCGTGGCTGTGCCTGCTTGTCCTAGATTCCCCCACCATGGGAAACATCCTTTCTGCATCTACTCTGTCTAGGTCTTTCGTCATTTGAAAGGTTTCAGTGAGATCCCCCTTCCTCATCCTTCTAAATTCCTCTGAGTAAAGACCCAGTGAGAGTGTGCAGTTTCAAGTTCCTGGGTGTCAAGATCTCTGAAGATCTAACCTGGTCCCAACATATTGAGGCAACACACACAAAACACTGGTGGAACACAGCAGGCCAGGCAGCATCTATAAGGAGAAGCACTGTCGACGTTTCGGGCTGAGACCCTTCATTTGCTTCCCAACATATTGACACAGTTTTAAAGAAGGCAAGGCAGCGAATATAATTCGTTAGGAGTTTGAAGAGATTTGGTATGTCAACAAATACACTCGAAAACTTCTACAGATGTACCATGGAGAGCATTCTGACAGGCTGCATCACTTGTCTGGTATGGGGGGGGGGGGGGCGGTTACTGCACAGGACCGAAAGAAGCTGCAGAAGGTTGCAAATCTAGTCGGCTCCATCTTGGGTACTAGCCTACAAAGTACCCAGGACATCTTCAGGGAGCGGTGTCTCAGAAAGGCAGCGTCCATTATTAAGGACCTCCAGCACCCAGGGCATGTTACCATCAGGTAGGAGATACAGAAACCTGAAGGCACACACTCAGCGATTCAGGAACAGCTTCTTCCCCTCTGCCATCAGGGAGGAAACACAGGAGCCTGAAGACACACACTCAGCGATTCAGGAACAGCTTCTTCCTCTCTGCCATCAGTGAGGAGGTACAGGAGCCTGAAGACACACACTCAGCGATTCAGGAACAGCTTCTTCCCCTCTGCCATCATGATGGAGGTACAGAAGCCTGAAGACACACACTCAACGATTCAGGAACAGCTTCTTCCTCTCTGCCATCAGGGAGGATGTACAGGAGCCTGAAGATACACACTCAGTGATTCAGGAACAGCTTCTTCCCCTCTGCCATCAGGGAGGAGGTACAGGAGCCTGAAGACACACACTCAGCGATTCAGGAGCAGCTTCTTCCCCTCTGCCATCATGATGGAGGTACAGAAGCCTGAAGACACACACTCAACGATTCAGGAACAGCTTCTTCCCCTCTGCCATCAGGGAGGGGGTACAGGAGCCTGAAGACACACACTCAGCGATTCAGGAACAGCTTCTTCCTCTCTGCCATCAGGGAGGAGGTACAGGAGCCTGAAGACACACACTCAGCGATTCAGGAACAGCTTCTTCCCCTCCGCCATCAGGGAGGGGGTACAGGAGCCTGAAGACGCACACTCAGTGATTCAGGAACAGCTTCTCCCCCTCTGCCATCAGGGAGGAGGTACAGGAGCCTGAAGACACACACTCAGCGATTCAGGAACAGCTTCTTCCCCTCTGCCATCCGATTCCTAAGTGGACATTGAACCCTTGAACACTGCCTCACTTTTGTTGTATATATTAATTCTGGGTTCTTTGCGGGATTTTTAATCTATTAAATACTGTAATCGATTTACTTCTTTATTTTTCCTTCTTCTAGATTATGTGTTGCATTGAACTGCTGCTGCTAAGTTAACAAATTTCACGACACGTGCTGGTGATGATAATCCCGATTCTGAGGTGTCATACGTTCCTCGTATGATAAGCCTTTCATTCGCGGAATCATCCTTGTGAACCTCCTCTGGACCCTCTCCAATGCCAGCACATCTTTTCTTAGACGGAGAGCCCAAAACTGTTCACAATACTCGAGGTGAGGCCTCACCAGCACCTTATAAAGCCTCAGCAGCACATCCCTGCTCTTGTATTCCAGACCTCATGACATGAATGCTAACGTGGCATTTGCCTTCCTCACTACCATCTCAGCCTGCAAGTTAACCTTGAGGTTGTTCTGCACAAGGACTCCCAAGTCCCTCTGCATCTCAGATTTTTGGATTTTCTCCCTGTTTAGAAAATAGTCCACTTATTTATTTCTACTACCAAAGTGCATGACCATGCATTTTCCAACATTGTATTTCATTTGCCGCTCTCTTGCCCATTCTCCTAATCTGTCCAAGACCTTCTGCATCCTACCTGTTTCCTCAACACTCCCTGCCCCTCCACCAATCTTCGTATCATCTGCAAACTTGGCAACAAAGCCACCTATTCCATCATCTAAATCATTGGTATAGGGCATCAATAAATAATTAAATACTTGATATAGGGCATAAATAGAAGTGGTCCCAACACCGACCCCTGAGGAACACCACAGTCACCGGCAGCCAACAAGCCAAGGATCCTTTTGTTCCCATTCACAGTCTGGTACCAATCAGCCAGTGCCAGTAACTTCACTTGGTGAGCAGCCTCATGTTATCAAGATTAGTCATCAGTAACAGGTTAGAAAAAGTGTGAGATATCGTTCACAGCAAAGAGGGAGAGCATTGACTGTCGGGGGGGGGGGGGGGGGACCGGGAGAGCGCGTGGTAATGGCGGGGGGGGGGGGGGAACAGAAGGTCAAAAATGTGGGGACACAAGTTACAAGAATGTTGCCAGGACAGGACCCGAGTTATCAGGAAAGATTGAGTAGGTTCGTTCTTCATTCCTGGGGATGTAGAAGATTGGCGGGAGATAGACAAAATTAGGAGAGGTATAGTTGGGGTAATGACTATAAACCACTGGTCAAGCCTCACCTGGACTGTCAGCAGTTTTGGCCGCCGATCTAAGAAAGGATGAGCTGAGATTGGCGAGGGTTCAATTGCTTCTGGGATTGAAAGGCTTGAGATAGGAGGGGCAACTGATGGCTGTGGGCCTGTACGTAACGGAGTTCAGAAGAAGGAGGGCTGACCTCATTGACACCCATCGAACTTTGAAAGGCCATGTTAGAGATCGTGTGGAGAGGATGTTTCCTATAGTGGGGGAGTCTAGGACCAGAGGACACAGATAGAGTGGGTGTGGAGAGGATGTTTCCTATAGTGGGGGAGTCTAGGACCAGAGGACACAGATAGAGTGGATGTGGAGAGGATGTTTCCTTTAGTGGGGGAGTCTAGGACCAGAGGACACAGATAGAGTGGATGTGGAGAGGATGTTTCCTGTAGTGGGGGAGTCTAGGACCAGAGGACACAGATAGAGTGGATGTGGAGAGGATGTTTCCTATAGTGGGTGAGTCTAGGACCAGAGGACACAGATAGAGGGGATGTGGAGAGGATGTTTCCTATAGCGGGTGAGTCTAGGACCAGAGGACACAGATAGAGTGGATGTGGAGAGGATGTTTCCTATAGTGGGGGAGTCTAGGACCAGAGGACACAGATAGAGTGGATGTGGAGAGGATGTTTCCTATAGTGGGTGAGTCTAGGACCAGAGGACACAGATAGAGTGGCTGTGGAGAGGATGTTTCCTATAGTGGGGGAGTCTAGGACCAGAGGACACAGATAGAGTGGATGTGGAAAGGATGTTTCGTATAGTCGGGGAGTCAAGAACCAGAGGTCACAGCCTCAGAATAGAGGAGTGATCTTTAAGAACGGAGATGAAGAGCAATACAGAGTGATACAGAGGACTGGGTTGTAGACACACAGACAGTGATACAGCGAGGACTGGGTTGTAGACACACAGAATGTGATACAGAGGGGACTTGGTAGTAGGCACACAGACTGTGATACAGCGGGGACTGGGTTGTAGACACACAGACAGTGATACAGTGGGGACTGGGTTGTAGATACACAGACAGTGATACAGTGGGGACTGGGTTGTAGATACACAGACAGTGATGCAGTGAGGACTGGGTTGTAGACACACAGACAGTGATACAATGGGGACTGGGTTGTAGATACACAGACAGTGATACAGTGAGGACTGGGTTGTAGACACACAGACAGTGATACAGTGAGGTCCCGGTTGTAGACATACAGACAGTGATACAGTGGGGACTGGGCTGTAGATACACAGACAGTGATACAGCAGGGACTGGGTTGTAGATACACAGACAGTGATACAGCGGGGACTGGGTTGTAGATGCACAGACAGTGATACAGTGGGGACTGGGTTGTAGATACACAGACAGTGATACAGTGGGGACTGGGTTGTAGATACACAGACAGTGATACAGTGGGGACTGGGTTGTAGATACACAGACAGTGATACAGTGGGGACTGGGCTGTAGATACACAGACAGTGATACAGTGGGACTGGGTTGTAGATACACAGACAGTGATACAGTGGGGCTGGGTTGTAGATACACAGACAGTGATACAGTGGGGACTGGGTTGTAGACACACAGACAGTGATACAGCAGGGACTGGGTTGTAGATACACAGACAGTGATACAGTGGGGACTGGGTTGTAGATACACAGACAGTGATACAGTGGGGACTGGGCTGTAGATACACAGACAGTGATACAGTGGGGCTGGGTTGTAGACACACAGACAGTGATACAGCGGGGACTGGGTTGTAGATGCACAGACAGTGATACAGTGGGGACTGGGCTGTAGATACACAGACAGTGAT
This sequence comes from Hypanus sabinus, assembly GCF_030144855.1. Taxonomy (NCBI): domain Eukaryota; kingdom Metazoa; phylum Chordata; class Chondrichthyes; order Myliobatiformes; family Dasyatidae; genus Hypanus; species Hypanus sabinus. Next base: position 1,398,114 of record NW_026778968.1, on the reverse strand, counting down.
ACAGTGGGGCTGGGTTGTAGATACACAGACAGTGATACAGTGGGGACTGGGTTGTAGATACACAGACAGTGATACAGTGGGGACTGGGCTGTAGATACACAGACAGTGATACAGTGGGACTGGGTTGTAGATACACAGACAGTGATACAGTGGGGCTGGGTTGTAGATACACAGACAGTGATACAGTGGGGACTGGGTTGTAGATACACAGACAGTGATACAGTGGGGACTGGGCTGTAGATACACAGACAGTGATACAGTGGGGCTGGGTTGTAGATACACAGACAGTGATACAGTGAGGTCCCGGTTGTAGACATACAGACAGTGATACAGTGGGGACTGGGCTGTAGATACACAGACAGTGATACAGTGAGGTCTGGGTTGTAGATACACAGACAGTGATACAGTGGGGACTGGGTTGTAGATACACAGACAGTGATACAGTGGGACTGGGTTGTAGATACACAGACAGTGATACAGTGTGGACTGGGTTGTAGATGCCCAGACAGTGATACAGTGGGGACTGGGCTGTAGATACACAGACAGTGATACAGTGGGGACTGGGCTGTAGATGCACAGACAGTGATACAGTTGGGACTGGGCTGTAGATGCACTGACAGTGATACAGTGGGGACTGGGTTGTAGATACACTGACAGTGATACAGTATGGACTGGGTTGTAGACACACAGAGAATGATACAGTGGGGACTGGGCTGTAGATACACAGACAGTGATACAGTGGGGACTGGGTTGTAGATACACAGAGAGTGATACAGTGGGGACGTTGTAGATACACAGACAGCGATACCGTGGGGACTGGGTTGTAGATACACAGACAGTGATACAGTGGGGCTGGGTTGTAGATACACAGACAGTGATACAGTGAGGTCTGGGTTGTAGACACACAGACAGTGATACAGTGGGGACTGGGCTGTAGATACACAGACAGTGATACAGTGGGGACTGGGCTGTAGATACACAGACAGTGATACAGTGGGGACTGAGTTGTAGATACACAGACAGTGATACATTGAGGTCCCGGTTGTAGACATACAGACAGTGATACAGTGGGGACTGGGCTGTAGATACACAGACAGTGATACAGTGGGGACTGGGCTGTAGATGCACAGACAGTGATACAGTTGGGACTGGGCTGTAGATGCACAGACAGTGATACAGTGTGGACTGGGTTGTAGATGCACAGACAGTGATACAGTGAGGTCTGGGTTGTAGATACACAGACAGTGATACAGTGGGACTGGGTTGTAGATACACAGACAGTGATACAGTGGGGACTGGGTTGTAGACACACAGAGAGTGATACAGTGAGGACTGGGTTGTAGATACACAGACAGTGATACAGTGAGGTCTGGGTTGTAGATACACAGACAGTAATACAGTGGGGACTGGGTTGTAGATACACAGACAGTGATACAGTGGGACTGGGTTGTAGATACACAGACAGTGATACAGTGTGGACTGGGTTGTAGATGCCCAGACAGTGATACAGTGGGGACTGGGCTGTAGATACACAGACAGTGATACAGTGGGGACTGGGCTGTAGATGCACAGACAGTGATACAGTTGGGACTGGGCTGTAGATGCACAGACAGTGATACAGTGTGGACTGGGTTGTAGATGCACAGACAGTGATACAGTGAGGTCTGGGTTGTAGATACACAGACAGTGATACAGTGGGGACTGGGTTGTAGATACACAGACAGTGATACAATGGGGACTGGGTTGTAGATACACAGACAGTGATACAATGGGGACTGGGTTGTAGATACACTGACAGTGATACAGTGGGGACTGGGTTGTAGATACACTGACAGTGATACAGTATGGACTGGGTTGTAGACACACAGAGAGTGATACAGTGGGGACTGGGCTGTAGATACACAGACAGTGATACAGTGAGGTGTCGGTTGTAGATACACAGACAGTGATACAGTGAGGTCTGGGTTGTAGATACACAGACAGTGATACAGTGGGGACGGTTGTAGATACACAGACAGCGATACAGTGGGGACTGGGTTGTAGATACACAGACAGTGATACAGTGGGGCTGGGTTGTAGATACACAGACAGTGATACAGTGAGGTCTGGGTTGTAGACACACAGACAGTGATACAGTGGGGACTGGGCTGTAGATACACAGACACTGATACAGTGGGGACTGGGCTGTAGATACACAGACAGTGATACAGTGGGGACTGAGTTGTAGATACAAAAGACAGTGATACAGTGGGGACTGGGCTGTAGATACACAGACAGTGATACAGTGGGGACTGGGCTGTAGATGCACAGACAGTGATACAGTTGGGACTGGGCTGTAGATGCACTGACAGTGATACAGTGGGGACTGGGCTGTAGATACACAGACAGTGATACAGTGGGACTGGGTTGTAGATACACAGACAGTGATACAGTGAGGTCTGGGTTGTAGATACACAGACAGTGATACAGTGGGGACGGTTGTAGATACACAGACAGCGATACAGTGGGGACTGGGTTGTAGATACACAGACAGTGATACAGTGGGGCTGGGTTGTAGATACACAGACAGTGATACAGTGAGGTCTGGGTTGTAGACACACAGACAGTGATACAGTGGGGACTGGGCTGTAGATACACAGACACTGATACAGTGGGGACTGGGCTGTAGATACACAGACAGTGATACAGTGGGGACTGAGTTGTAGATACAAAAGACAGTGATACAGTGGGGACTGGGCTGTAGATACACAGACAGTGATACAGTGGGGACTGGGCTGTAGATGCACAGACAGTGATACAGTTGGGACTGGGCTGTAGATGCACTGACAGTGATACAGTGGGGACTGGGCTGTAGATACACAGACAGTGATACAGTGGGACTGGGTTGTAGATACACAGACAGTGATACAGTGGGGCTGGGTTGTAGATACACAGACAGTGATACAGTGGGGACTGGGTTGTAGATACACAGACAGTGATACAGTGGGGACTGGGCTGTAGATACACAGTCAGTGATACAGTGGGGCTGGGTTGTAGATACACAGACAGTGATACAGTGGGGACTGGGTTGTAGATACACAGACAGTGATACAGTGGGGACTGGGTTGTAGATACACAGACAGTGATACAGTGGGGCTGGGTTGTAGATACACAGACAGTGATACAGTGGGGACTGGGTTGTAGATACACAGACAGTGATACAGTGGGGACTGGGCTGTAGATACACAGACAGTGATACAGTGGGACTGGGTTGTAGATACACAGACAGTGATACAGTGGGACTGGGTTGTAGATACACAGACAGTGATACAGTGGGGACTGGGTTGTAGATACACAGACAGTGATACAGCGGGGACTGGGTTGTAGATACACAGACAGTGATAGAGTGGGGACTGGGTTGTAGATACACAGACAGTGATACAGTGGGGACTGGGTTGTAGATACACAGACAGTGATACAGTGGGGACTGTGTTGTAGATACACAGACAGCGATACAGTGGGGACTGGGTTGTAGATACACAGACACTGATACAGTGGGGCTGGGTTGTAGATACACAGACAGTGATACAGTGAGGTCTGGGTTGTAGACACACAGACAGTGATACAGTGGGGACTGGGCTGTAGATACACAGACAGTGATACAGTGGGGACTGGGCTGTAGATACACAGACAGTGATACAGTGGGGACTGAGTTGTAGATACACAGACAGTGATACAGTGAGGTCCCGGTTGTAGACATACAGACAGTGATACAGTGGGGACTGGGCTGTAGATACACAGACAGTGATACAGTGAGGTCTGGGTTGTAGATACACAGACAGTGATACAGTGGGGACTGGGTTGTAGATACACAGACAGTGATACAGTGGGACTGGGTTGTAGATACACAGACAGTGATACAGTGTGGACTGGGTTGTAGATGCCCAGACAGTGATACAGTGGGGACTGGGCTGTAGATACACAGACAGTGATACAGTGGGGACTGGGCTGTAGATGCACAGACAGTGATACAGTTGGGACTGGGCTGTAGATGCACTGACAGTGATACAGTGGGGACTGGGTTGTAGATACACTGACAGTGATACAGTATGGACTGGGTTGTAGACACACAGAGAGTGATACAGTGGGGACTGGGCTGTAGATACACAGACAGTGATACAGTGGGGACTGGGTTGTAGATACGCAGAGAGTGATACAGTGGGGACGGTTGTAGATACACAGACAGCGATACAGTGGGGACTGGGTTGTAGATACACAGACAGTGATACAGTGGGGCTGGGTTGTAGATACACAGACAGTGATACAGTGAGGTCTGGGTTGTAGACACACAGACAGTGATACAGTGGGGACTGGGCTGTAGATACACAGACAGTGATACAGTGGGGACTGGGCTGTAGATACACAGACAGTGATACAGTGGGGACTGAGTTGTAGATACACAGACAGTGATACAGTGTGGTCCCGGTTGTAGACATACAGACAGTGATACAGTGGGGACTGGGCTGTAGATACACAGACAGTGATACAGTGGGGACTGGGCTGTAGATGCACAGACAGTGATACAGTTGGGACTGGGCTGTAGATGCACAGACAGTGATACAGTGTGGACTGGGTTGTAGATGCACAGACAGTGATACAGTGAGGTCTGGGTTGTAGATACACAGACAGTGATACAGTGGGACTGGGTTGTAGATACACAGACAGTGATACAGTGGGGACTGGGTTGTAGACACACAGAGAGTGATACAGTGAGGACTGGGTTGTAGATACACAGACAGTGATACAGTGAGGTCTGGGTTGTAGATACACAGACAGTAATACAGTGGGGACTGGGTTGTAGATACACAGACAGTGATACAGTGGGACTGGGTTGTAGATACACAGACAGTGATACAGTGTGGACTGGGTTGTAGATGCCCAGACAGTGATACAGTGGGGACTGGGCTGTAGATACACAGACAGTGATACAGTGGGGACTGGGCTGTAGATGCACAGACAGTGATACAGTGTGGACTGGGTTGTAGATGCACAGACAGTGAGACAGTGAGGTCTGGGTTGTAGATACACAGACAGTGATACAGTGGGGACTGGGTTGTAGATACACAGACAGTGATACAATGGGGACTGGGTTGTAGATACACAGACAGTGATACAGTGGGGACTGGGTTGTAGATACACTGACAGTGATACAGTATGGACTGGGTTGTAGACACACAGAGAGTGATACAGTGGGGACTGGGCTGTAGATACACAGACAGTGATACAGTGAGGTGTCGGTTGTAGATACACAGACAGTGATACAGTGGGGACTGGGCTGTAGATGCACAGACAGTGATACAGTTGGGACTGGGCTGTAGATGCACTGACAGTGATACAGTGGGGACTGGGTTGTAGATACACTGACAGTGATACAGTATGGACTGGGTTGTAGACACACAGAGAGTGATACAGTGGGGACTGGGCTGTAGATACACAGACAGTGATACAGTGGGGACTGGGTTGTAGATACACAGAGAGTGATACAGTGGGGACGGTTATAGATACACAGACAGCGATACAGTGGGGACTGGGTTGTAGATACACAGACAGTGATACAGTGGGGCTGGGTTGTAGATACACAGACAGTGATACAGTGAGGTCTGGGTTGTAGACACACAGACAGTGATACAGTGGGGACTGGGCTGTAGATACACAGACAGTGATACAGTGGGGACTGGGCTGTAGATACACAGACAGTGATACAGTGGGGACTGAGTTGTAGATACACAGACAGTGATACAGTGAGGTCCCGGTTGTAGACATACAGACAGTGATACAGTGGGGACTGGGCTGTAGATACACAGACAGTGATACAGTGGGGACTGGGCTGTAGATGCACAGACAGTGATACAGTTGGGACTGGGCTGTAGATGCACAGACAGTGATACAGTGTGGACTGGGTTGTAGATGCACAGACAGTGATACAGTGAGGTCTGGGTTGTAGATACACAGACAGTGATACAGTGGGACTGGGTTGTAGATACACAGACAGTGATACAGTGGGGACTGGGTTGTAGACACACAGAGAGTGATACAGTGAGGACTGGGTTGTAGATACACAGTGATACAGTGAGGTCTGGGTTGTAGATACACAGACAGTAATACAGTGGGGACTGGGTTGTAGATACACAGACAGTGATACAGTGGGACTGGGTTGTAGATACACAGACAGTGATACAGTGTGGACTGGGTTGTAGATGCCCAGACAGTGATACAGTGGGGACTGGGCTGTAGATACACAGACAGTGATACAGTGGGGACTGGGCTGTAGATGCACAGACAGTGATACAGTTGGGACTGGGCTGTAGATGCACAGACAGTGATACAGTGTGGACTGGGTTGTAGATGCACAGACAGTGATACAGTGAGGTCTGGGTTGTAGATACACAGACAGTGATACAGTGGGGACTGGGTTGTAGATACACAGACAGTGATACAATGGGGACTGGGTTGTAGATACACAGACAGTGATACAATGGGGACTGGGTTGTAGATACACTGACAGTGATACAGTGGGGACTGGGTTGTAGATACACTGACAGTGATACAGTATGGACTGGGTTGTAGACACACAGAGAGTGATACAGTGGGGACTGGGCTGTAGATACACAGACAGTGATACAGTGATGTGTCGGTTGTAGATACACAGAGAGTGATACAGTGGGGACGGTTGTAGATACACAGACAGCGATACAGTGGGGACTGGGTTGTAGATACACAGACAGTGATACAGTGGGGCTGGGTTGTAGATACACAGACAGTGATACAGTGAGGTCTGGGTTGTAGACACACAGACAGTGATACAGTGGGGACTGGGCTGTAGATACACAGACACTGATACAGTGGGGACTGGGCTGTAGATACACAGACAGTGATACAGTGGGGACTGAGTTGTAGATACACAGACAGTGATACAGTGAGGTCCCGGTTGTAGACATACAGACAGTGATACAGTGGGGACTGGGCTGTAGATACACAGACAGTGATACAGTGGGGACTGGGCTGTAGATACACAGACAGTGATACAGTGAGGTCTGGGTTGTAGATACACAGACAGTGATACAGTGGGGACTGGGTTGTAGATACACAGACAGTGATACAGTGGGACTGGGTTGTAGATACACAGACAGTGATACAGTGTGGACTGGGTTGTAGATGCCCAGACAGTGATACAGTGGGGACTGGGCTGTAGATACACAGACAGTGATACAGTAGGGACTGGGCTGTAGATGCACAGACAGTGATACAGTGTGGACTGGGTTGTAGATGCACAGACAGTGATACAGTGAGGTCTGGGTTGTAGATACACAGACAGTGATACAGTGGGACTGGGTTGTAGACACACAGACAGTGATACAGTGGGGACTGGGTTGTAGACACACAGAGAGTGATACAGTGGGGACTGGGCTGTAGATACACAGACAGTGATACAGTGAGGTCTCGGTTGTAGACACACAGACAGTGATACAGTGGGGATGGTTGTAGATACAGAGACAGCGATACAGTGGGGACTGGGTTGTAGATACACAGACAGTGATACAGTGGGGCTGGGTTGTAGATACACAGACTGTGATACAGTGAGGTCTGGGTTGTAGATACACAGACAGTGATACAGTGGGGCTGGGTTGTAGATACACAGACAGTGATACGGTGAGGTCTGGGTTGTAGACACACAGAGAGTGATACAGTGAGGACTGGGTTGTAGATACACAGACAGTGATACAGTGGGGACTGGGTTGTAGACACACAGAGAGTGATACAGTGGGGACTGGGCTGTAGATACACAGACAGTGATACAGCGAGGTCTCGGTTGTAGACACACAGAGAGTGATACAGTGGGGATGGTTGTAGATACACAGACAGTGATACAGTGGGGACTGGGTTGTACACACACAGACAGCGATACAGTGGGGACTGGGCTGTAGATACACAGACAGTGATACAGCGGGGACTGGGTTGTAGATACACAGACAGTGATACAGCGGGGACTGGGTTGTAGATACACAGACAGTGATACAGTGGGGACTGGGTTGTAGATACACAGACAGTGATACAGTGGGGCTGGGTTGTAGATACACAGACAGTGATACAGTGAGGTCTGGGTTGTAGACACACAGACAGTGATACAGTGGGGACTGGGCTGTAGATACACAGACAGTGATACAGTGGGGACTGGGCTGTAGATACACAGACAGTGATACAGTGGGGACTGAGTTGTAGATACACAGACAGTGATACAGTGAGGTCTCGGTTGTAGACACACAGACAGTGATACAGTGGGGACTGGGTTGTAGATACACAGACAGTGATACAGTAGGGACTGGGCTGTAGATACACAGACAGTGATACAGTGGGGACTGGGCTGTAGATACACAGACAGTGATACAGTGAGGTCTGGGTTGTAGATACACAGACAGTGATACAGTGGGGACTGGGTTGTAGATACACAGACAGTGATACAGTGTGGACTGGGTTGTAGATGCCCAGATATTGATACAGTGGGGACTGGGCTGTAGATACACAGACAGTGATACAGTGGGGTCTGGGCTGTAGATGCACAGACAGTGATACAGTGGGGACTGGGCTGTAGATGCACAGACAGTGATACAGTGGGGACTGGGCTGTAGATACACAGACAGTGATACAGTGGGGACTGGGTTGTAGATACACAGACAGTGATACAGTGGGGACTGGGCTGTAGATGCACAGACAGTGATACAGTGGGGACTGGGCTGTAGATGCACAGACAGTGATACAGTGTGGACTGGGTTGTAGATGCACAGACAGTGATACAGTGGGGACTGGGCTGTAGATACACAGTGATACAGTGAGATCTGGGTTGTAGATACACAGTCAGTGATACAGTGGGGTCTGGGCTGTAGATACACAAACAGTGATACAGTGGGGACTGGGTTGTAGACACACAGACAGTGATACAGTGTGGACTGGGCTGTAGATACACAGACAGTGATACAGTGAGTACTGGTTTTGTAGATGCAGTCAAACTGTGATCCGTGAGGAATTCTATGATATTCTCTAGGGGGAGGGTGAATAGCTGGAAGCCATGTTGCATATTGGCACCAGTGATATATGCAAAAATGGGAATAGGTCCTACGCAGTGATTGTATTGTGTTTAGAAAGAGGACTTCCAAGGTAGTACTGTTCAGATTACTCCTCGATCCACGGGCTAATGCGGGGAGCAGTGGGGTGAAAGCACAGAGGAATGAATGGCTGAAGGTGCAGGGGCAGTGTTTCAAGTTGTTGGATCATTGGGAGCTTTTCTGAGGAAGTGGGTGGGCTCTGCAAGGCGAAGTGTTGCACTGGTTAAGGTGGGCAGCCAGCGTCCTGCCGGATCTCACTCGGGAGCATTTATACTAGTTGCGCAGGGGGCTGGGAAACGGAGCCCCAGGTCAGTAAGGGGATGACCGGACCGGATGGCAGGCGTCAGGGAAAGTATTGAAGGGCAAAGTCAAAATAACGGATAGTTATGAAGTTTGTATCTTCTAATGCTGGGAGTACTGTGGGTTGCAGTGACAAAGCATGGAACCACGACGTTGTTACTGAAAATGGGTTGAGGAAGGGGTGATTAATGTACCAGGTTTTCAGCAAGTTAGGAAATGCGGAGGAGGAGGTAAAAGGGAGGGGGGAGTTGCACTGCTAATCAGGGGCAATATCACAGCTGCACTCGGGGGGGATATAATGGGGGGGGGGAGGAGGACACAGTCCATTTGGGTGTTCCTCTCCAGAACAGCAAGTGTGATGGTTCTGTATTGCTGACCTCCAAATAACCACCGGGTTAATGAGGAACAGATACACAATCAGATTCAGGAAATGTGTAAAGATAATAGGGTTGTTTTCATGGACTGGGGGGGGGGGTTTCAACTTCCCAAATATAAACTGGGACTTTCTTAGTACAAGGGGCTGAATTAGTTATTTGTGTCCAGGAGGGTTTGTTTTTTTTTAAAAAAATCAACATGCGGACGGTCCAGCGAGAGGAGGGGTCTCGGTGGACCTGGTGTTGGGTAAGGAGCCTGGCCGGGTGACTGACCTTTCAGTGGGTGAACAGTGACCACAACTCTTGTTACATTTCAGGATAGCTGGAGCTGAGAGTAGGTAGTGGTGCGGATCTTGTGGGGAAAAAGCTTTAAGTTGGAGTAGGGCAGATTCCCAGCCCATCAGGGAGGTCCAATTCGGACATGTGGAGGGTGCTTCAAGGTCGGAGTCAGAATCGGGTTTGTTATCACCGGCATGTGACGCGAAATTTGTTAACTTAGCAGCAGGAAAGGCATGCTCCTGTTGGAAGGAAGGACAGGGGTGGGAAGATAAGTGAACCTTGGACGTCCAGAGAGATGATGAATTTAGTCAAGATAAAGGAAAAAAATACGTAAAACTGGGATCAAGTGGAACACATGAGGAGTACACAGAAACCAGGGGAGAACTAAAGAGGGATTTGGGAAAGCCAGGAGGGGCCAGGGAAAGTCCTTGGCAAATCGAATTACGGTGAATCCCAAGGGATTCATCAAGAACGAGCGGATAACCAGTGAGTGGATAAAGGGGGAACGGTTGCTGAGATGTGAGGGTCATGAGTGAGGTACTTAATGAGCACTTTGTTTACCAAGGACCAAAGTTATGTACCAGCCCGCACCCGGAAAGCCCTACACACCACAGTAAAGGGACAGAAGCTACTGGCAGGCGACAGCTTTTCTTATCTGGGCAGTACTCTATCACGAGCGGTGAACACAGATGCAGAGATCAGCAACAGAATTGCCAAAGCCAGTGCCGCCTTTGGGAGACTCGGTGAGAATGTATGGGAGCGGAGAGGACTCAGCCTCACCACCAAGCTGAAGGTCCACCGAGCAGTGGTTCCCACCACCCTCCTCTCCGCCAGCGAGACCCGGACTGTCTACAGCAGACACGCTAAACAGCTCAACCACTTCCACTTGAGCTGCCTCCGGGGACTTCTCCACGTACGATGGCAGGACAAAGTCCCAGACACGGAGGTCCTGGAGCGGTCTAACACCCACAGTGTCTACACCCTCCTACAGAAAGCCCAAGCCAGATGAGCTGGCCATGTCGTCAGGATGTCTGACAGTCGGCTACCAAAACAGCTGCTGTATGGAGAGCTGAGCCAGGGCAAGCGCACAGTTGGAGGGCAGAAGAACTGTTTCAAAGACTGCCTCAAAGTGTCCCTCAAAGACCTCAACATCAATCCCAGTAGCTGGGAACCGCTTGCTCTGGACCGCCCAACCTGGTGGAGCAGGACCACTAAAGGAGTGTATGCAGCAGAAATCAGACGCACCGCAGAGGCTCGGAGGAAACGCGCCGCGCGCAGGGCTCGAGCTGCCTCCACTTCCACTGCAGCACCTACCCTCACGTGTCCCACACGTGGGCGAGCTTTCAGGGCCCGGATTGGCCCCACCAGTCACAAACCCTCCACCTGACAGAAGTCGTGGTCGTCTTTGACTCCGAAGGACGAACAACAACACCAAGGAAAAGGATTTGGAGGACCGGTGGGGAGGGGTGGGGGGGTCAGTGCTGAGTATGTAAATTTGTTAGGGTAATTAGGGATCAAACAGGAGGAAGTGTGGGGCTTCCTAAGTTGTTTTAAGGCGGACAAGTCCCCAGGGCCTGTTGAGGTTTACCCCAGGCTCTTGAAAGAGGAGTGAGGCGTGATTCCTGGGCCTTTGACTAGCATCTTCACGTCCTCTCTTGGCACAGCTGAGGTCCCAGAGGACGGGCGAGTGGGTAATGTTCAACCTCCATTTAAGAAGGGAGCAAGGGAAAATGCCGGAAACCGTGGGCCCGCTGAGTCTCACGTCGCCGGTTGCAGGGAAACTGCTGGAGTGGAATCGAAGGGATGGGGTGGCATTTGGAAACCAAGGGGAGAAGCCTGCATGGCTTTGTGCCGGGCAAGTCAACTCGGTTGAGGTTTTTGACAAGGCGACGAGAGATGAGGGTAGGGCAGTGGATGTTGTCTACGTGGATTTTAGTAAGGCGTTTGACAAAGTCTTCATGGGAGGCTAATCCAGAAGATTAAGCTGCATGGGGTCCGTGGCAAATTAGCTATTTGGATCCAGAACTGGCTTGCACATAGAAGACAGAAGGTAGTGTTCGAAGGGACTTATTCAAACTGGAGGGCTGTAATTAGTGGAGTTCTGCGGGGATCTGTGCTGGGACCTCTGCCGTTTGTGATGTATAAAAATGAATTGGACGTAAGCGTAGACGGGTGGGTTAGTAAATTTCCAAATGACACCAAGATTAGTGGAGTTGTGGATGGTGCAGAAGACTGGAAAAGATGTAGATCAGCTGTAGCTTTGGGCAGAGAAATGGCAGATGGATTTCAACCCAGATAAATGTGAGGTGTTACGCCCTGGTAGGGCAAACCCTCAACAGCTTCACTGAGTAGAGAGATCTTCAGGTCCAAGTTCATAGCCCTTTGGAAGCAGCTACACAGGTCAATGAGGTGGCTCAGGAGGCTTTTACTGGCCGAGGCATTGAGTTTGAGAAGCTATGTCGCGACTTTATAAGACCCTGGTTGGGCCACATCTGGCGTATCGCACACTGTTCTGGCCACCCCACTGCGGGAAGGATGTTGAGCTTCGCCAAGACGTTGCCTGGTTCAGAGGGCACGTGCTGTCATGAGAGGCTCCGGCGTGTCGGAGGCCGAGAGGGATTTGTGAGAGCCGGAGTGGACAGGGAGCATCTGTTCCCCAGGGCTGAAGTGACTAACCGCAGAGGGCGTGCATTGAAGGTGGGGTCGGTTCAAGGGGGATGTGAGGGGTAAGTTTTTTTATTCAGGGACTGGTGCTAGAGGCAAACACATCAGAGGCTTTTAAGAGATGCTTGGATAGGCAGACGGAGGGATGTGGACATGGTGTAGGGAGGAGGGATGAGTATTTGGGGAGTTCTGATTTGCTTTTTAGCCGGGTCTGCTGCCATGTTCTGTGGCTCTGAGTGCTTGTGTACAGGCCACAGAGGGTGGTGATCAGTACTGTCAGGAGCTCACACACACACACACTTCCTTAATTTCTCAATTACCAGCGATGAATAGCATGTCAAATAATAATTCGAAGCCTTGTGTTTTTGAACGTAAAGTACGAGACCATCAGACCATAAGAGATAGCCTCAGAATTAGGCCACTCGGCCCGTCAAAACAGCTCTACCATTCCACTGTGGCTGTTTAATTATCCCTCTCAACTCTTATTTCCCTGTCGTCTCCATGTAACCTTTGACACCAGACTAATCAAGAAACTGTTAGTCTCTGCTTTAAACACACCCAATGACTTGGCCTCCCCAACTGCCTGTAGCAATGAGTTCCACAGATTTGCCACCCTTTAGCTGAAGAAATTCCTCCTCATCTCCGTTCTGAGTGGACACCCCTCTATTGAGAGACGATCTCCTCTGGTCCTAGGCTCCCCCACTACAGGAAACATCCTCTCCACATCCACTCTGTGTCCTCTGGTCCTAGACTCGCCCACTGTAGGAAACATCCTCTCCACATCCACTCTACCTGTGTCCTGTGGTCCTAGACTCCCCCACTGTAGGAAACATCCTCTCCACATCCACTCTACCTGTGTCCTGTGGTCCTAGACTCCCCCACTGTAGGAAACATCCTCTCCACATCCACTCTATCTGTGTCCTCTGGTCCTAGACTCCCTCACTACAGGAAACATCCTCTCCACATCCACTCTATCTGTGTCCTCTGGTCCTAGACTTGCCCACTGTAGGAAACATCCTCTCCACATCCACTCTATCTGTGTCCTCTGGTCCTAGACTCCCCCACTATAGGAAACACCCTCTCCACATCCACTCTATCTGTGTCCTCTGGTCCTAGACTCCCTCACTACAGGAAACATCCTCTCCACATCCACTCTATCTGTGTCCTCTGGTCCTAGACTCCCCCACTATAGGAAACATCCTCTCCACATCCACTCTATCTGTGTCCTCTGGTCCTAGACTCCCTCACTACAGGAAACATCCTCTCCACATCCACTATTTGTATCCTCTGGCCCTAGACTCCCCTCTCATTCTTACAAATTTCAGCAAGTACAGTCCCAGTTGCTGCTCATATGATAATTCTTTCATTCGTTTTCGTGAACCTCCTTTGAACCCTCTGCAACGTCAGCACATCCTTTCGAAGATACGGGGCCCAGAATTGCTGACAACACTCCACGTGAGGTCTGACCAGTGCTTTATAAAGCCTCAGCATTGCATCCTTTCTTCTATATTCGAGTCCTCTGGAAATGAATGTGAACACAGTCTTTGCCTTCCCTCACAATGGAGTCAACCTGCAGATTAACCTTCAGGGAATCCTGCACGTGGACTCCCGAGTCCCTTTGCATCTTGGATTTTTAATTCCCCACCCCCCCATTTAGAAAATAGCCCATTTCTAATTCTTTCCCCTGTTTAGAAAATAGTCCATTTCTACTATCAAAGTGCATGACCAGACACTTCCCGACACTGTATTCCATCTGCCACTTCTTTGCCCATTCTCCTAATCTGTCCAAGTCCTTCTGTAGCCTCTGTTTCCTCAACACTACCTGCCCCTACCCTTCCTTTGTATCACCCACAAACATGGCCACAAAGCCATTAATTTCATCATCCAAATCATTGACATATAACGTAAATAGAATTGCTCCCAACACTGACCCTGTCACGGGCAGTCAACCAGAAAAGGCTCCCATTCATCCTACTCTTTGCCTCCTGTGTACCAGCCACTGCTCTATCCATGCTAGTACCTTTCCCATGGTCCCATGGCCTTTTAACTTCTTCAGCATCCTGAAGTGCGACGCCGTGTCAAAGGCCTTCTGAAAATCCAAGTGCACAACACCAAACAAGTCTCCTTTGGCTACCCTACTTGGTATTTTTTAAAGAAAAAGACTTGCGACAGATTTGTCAGGCGAGATTTACTTAAGGCAAGATTTTCCTTTCGGTAAGCCAGGCTGACTTTGGCCTGTTTTATCATGTGCCTCCAAGTACCCCAAAACCGCATCCTAAACAATCGACCCCAACGTCTCCCAGTCACGGAGGCCAAGCTAACTGGCCTATATTTTCCTTTCTTCTGCCTAACCTCCCTTCTTGGAAAGTGGAGTGACACCGACAATTTTCCAGTCTTCCGGAACCATGCCAGAGCCTAGTGATTCTAAGAGGGTTATTACTAATGCCCCCACTATCCCTTCACCCACCTTTCAGAACCCTGGGGTGTAGTCCACCTGGTCCAGATGACTTACCTACCTTTAGACCTTTCAGTTTCCCAAGCACCTTCTCCCTAGTGGTGGCAACTCCACACACTTCTGCCCCCGACTCTCTCAAAGCCTCCAGCACGCTGCTGGCGTCTGACACACTGAAGCCCGATGAAAGATACTTGCTTAATCTGTCCTCGTCCCCAGTTACGGAACGTCAAACAGCACAGCACAGGAACAGGCCCTTCACCCCACAATGTTGTGGTGAACCCATTGAAATAGTGATTAAATAGCCAATTAATCTCTTCTGCCAACATAGCGTATAAATCCTTCCATTTCCCTCTCATTCGTGTGCCTATCTAAACATCTCTTCAAAGCCTTCGATGTTTCTGTCTCCACCACCACCCCAGGCACCCACCACTCTGTGTTTAAAAAAAAAATTGCCCCCGTATCTCCTTTGAAGTTACCCCTCTCACCTTCAATGCCTGCCCTCTGTTATTAGACATTTCAATCCAGGGAAACAGATACTTACTCCGTGTCCACTCTATCAACGCCTGTTAACCTCTCTCAGATCTCCCCCCGGCCTCTGTGTCACTCCAGAGAAAACGACGGGGACTAGTCTGGTGGCTGACACAACACCGCACTGTACAGGCGCCCGGGGTTCAATTCCCACAGATGCCTGCAAGGAGTTTGACCGTTCTCTCCCCGACACCGCGCGGGTTTCCTCCGGGTTCCCACCACGGTGGGGGTGAAGGGCTGGAGGGGCCTGTTCTGCACCCTGCCTCAATGAGTACCTTTTATCAACTCGGCCTCTCGTGCCCGCTAACCCAGCCTGGTAAATCTTCTGCAAAGCCTCAACAGTGGGGTGACCAGATCCTCCCCAGGACAAGTCTCGAGACAGCGTGTGCCCCCCTAAACGAGGCAGCATCCGAGTTAATCTCTTCCGCACCCTCTCCGAAGCCAGACCTTCCCACGGGGCAAGTGTGATCGGAGACAGGCCGAGCTGGGCTCAGTATTCGTTAACTGTAACTGTCTGCAGAGGCAGCCGAAGTTCAGTAGATGGACTTCCTGCGCCCAGCTCACAGTGGGGGTTGCAGAGACCCAGATTGTACCCAGATTAATGCAGAGACTGTGAACCTGGGGAAAGTGCAGTGCTGCGAATAATCCCCGTATGACCACGGTCCCAGAATTTAAATGGCTGTATTTTCTCTCTCTCTCTTCCCCCTGTTCAGAGGGAATTCATCAGCGCTGATCTCTGCGGAGATAAAGGTTTGGGATAGTCAACAAAGCTTAGTGCACGATGGGGCCTGTCCGACTCATCTTAAAGAGATTTTCGAGGAAGTTACCAGGAAAGTGGATGAAGGCATGCGGGGGATGTTTCCGGCAAAGGATTCAGCAAGGCAGTTGACAAAGTCGGTATGGGAGGTCAGTCAAGCAGACTCACCTGCTCAGCATTCAAGGAAAGGTAGTATACTGGATTAGACGCTGGCTTTGTGAGAGATGCCAGAGAGTGGGAGTAGAGGGTTGCCTCTCTGTCTGCAGGCCTGTGTCTTGCGGACGGCCGCAGGGATCGGTGTTGGGTCCTGCGTTGATTGTCATCTATAACATTGATCTAGCTGATACTGTGGTTAACTGCGTCAGCAAATCTCTGAGCTTGGGTGTGCATTGGACGGTGAGCAGGACTGTCAGACATTGCCGTGGGATGTTCGATGCAAACTTGGTTTTCCAGAGATGCGTATCGATGAGCTGGTCTGAAGCAGGTTTAAAACCTGCTGCTGTGTATTCACAATCCAGAAATACAAAGATGAATCAATTACACCAAACTGCAGAAAGTCAAACTGGGCCCCGTCACACAGACCCCAGGGGACTCCACCCGGACCCCGTCACACAGACCCCGGGGACTCGACCCGGACCCAATCACACAGACCCCGGGGACTCCACCCGGACCCCGTCACACAGACCCCGGGGACTCCACCCGGGCCCCGTCACACAGACCCCAGGGGACTCCACCCGGACCCCGTCACACAGACCCCGGGGACTCGACCCGGGCCCCATCACACTGACCCCGGGGACTCCACCCGGACCCCGTCACACTGACCCCGGGGACTCCACCCGGACCCCGTCACACTGACCCCGGGGACTCCACCCGGACCCTGTCACACTGACCCCGGGGACTCCACCAGGACCCCGTCACACAGACCCCGGGGACTCCACCCGGATCCCGTCACACTGACCCCGGGGACTCCACCCGGATCCCGTCACACTGACCCCGGGGACTCGACCCGGACCCCGTCACACTGACCCCGGGGACTCCACCCGGATCCCGTCACACAGACCCCGGGGACTCCACCCGGATCCCGTCACACAGACCCCGGGGACTCGACCCGGGCCCAGTCACACAGACCCCAGGGGACTCCACCCGGACCCCGTCACACTGACCCCGGGGACTCCACCCGGGCCCCATCACACTGACCCCGGGGACTCCACCCGGACCCCGTCACACTGACCCCGGGGACTCCACCCGGACCCCGTCACACTGACCCCGGGGACTCGACCCGGACCCCGTCACACTGACCCCGGGGACTCCACCCAGATCCCGTCACACAGACCCCGGGGACTCGACCCGGACCCCGTCACACAGACCCCGGGGACTCGACCCGGGCCCAGTCACACAGACCCCGGGGACTCCACCCGGGCCCCGTCACACTGACCCCGGGGACTCCACCCGGGCCCCGTCACACTGACCCCGGGGACTCCACCCGGACCCCGTCACACTGACCCCGGGGACTCGACCCGGACCCCGTCACATAGACCCCGGGGACTCCACCCGGACCCCGTCACACTGACCCCGGGGACTCCACCCGGGCCCCGTCACACAGACCCCGGGGACTCCACCCGGACCCCGTCACACTGACCCCGGGGACTCCACCCGGATCCCGTCACACAGACCCCGGGGACTCGACCCGGGCCCCGTCACACAGACCCCAGGGGACTCCACCCGGACCCCGTCACACTGACCCCGGGGACTCCACCCGGGCCCCATCACACTGACCCCGGGGACTCCACCCGGACCCCGTCACACTGACCCCGGGGACTCCACCCGGACCCCGTCACACTGACCCCGGGGACTCCACCCGGACCCCGTCACACTGACCCCGGGGACTCGACCCGGACCCCGTCACACTGACCCCGGGGACTCCACCCAGATCCCGTCACACAGACCCCGGGGACTCGACCCGGACCCCGTCACACAGACCCCGGGGACTCCACCCGGACCCCGTCACACAGACCCCGGGGACTCCACCCGGATCCCGTCACACAGACCCCGGGGACTCCACCCGGACCCCGTCACACTGACCCCGGGGACTCGACCCGGACCCCGTCACACTGACCCCGGGGACTCCACCCGGACCCCGTCACACAGACCCCGGGGACTCCACCCGGACCCCGTCACACAGACCCCGGGGACTCGACCCGGACCCCGTCACACAGACCCCGGGGACTCCACCCGGACCCCGTCACACTGACCCCGGGGACTCGACCCGGACCCCGTCACACTGACCCCGGGGACTCCACCCGGACCCTGTCACACTGACCCCGGGGACTCCACCAGGACCCCGTCACACAGACCCCGGGGACTCCACCCGGACCCCGTCACACTGACCCCGGGGACTCCACCCGGGCCCCGTCACACAGACCCCGGGGACTCCACCCGGACCCCGTCACACTGACCCCGGGGACTCCACCCGGACCCCGTCACACAGACCCCGGGGACTCCACCCGGACCCCGTCACACAGACCCCGGGGACTCCACCCGGACCCCGTCACACTGACCCCGGGGACTCCACCCGGGCCCCGTCACACTGACCCCGGGGACTCCACCCGGGCCCCGTCACACTGACCCCGGGGACTCCACCCGGGCCCCGTCACACAGACCCCGGGGACTCCACCCAGACCCCGTTACACTGACCCCGGGGACTCGACCCGGGCCCTGTCACGCAGACCCCAGTGTCTCGACCCGGACCCCGTCACACAGACCCCGGGGACTCAACCTGGCAGGATACTTGGTAGTGTGGAGGAGCAGAGGGATCTGGGGGTACATGTCCACAGATCCCTGAAAGTTGCCTCACAGGTGGATAGGGTAGTTAAGAAAGCTTAGCTTTCATAAGTCGAGGGATAGAGTTTAAGAGTCATGGGTTAATGATGCAGCTCTATAAAACTCTAGTTAAGCCACACTTGGAGTACTGAGTCCAGTTCTGGTCGCCTCACTATAGGAAGGATGTGGAAGCATTGGAAAGGGTACAGAGATTTACCAGGATGTTTCCTGGTTTAGAGAGTATGGATTATGATCAGAGATTAAGGGAGTTAGGGCTTTACTCTTTGAAGAGAAGGAGGATGAGAGGAGACATGATGGAGGTGTACAAGGTATTAAGAGGAATAGACAGAGTGGACAGCCAGCGCCTCTTCCCCAGGCCACCACTGCTCAGGGCAAGAGGACACGGCTTTAAGGTAAGGGGAGGGAAGTTCAAGGGGATATTAGAGGAAGGTTTTTCACTGAGAGAGTGGTTGGTGCATGGAATGCACTGCCTGAGCCAGTGCTGGAGGCAGATACACTAGTGAAGTTTAAGAGACTACTAGACAGGTATATGGAGGAATTTAAGGTGGGGGGGGGGGGTTATGTGGGTGGCAGGGTTTGAGGGTCAGCACAACATTGTGGGCTGAAGGGCCTGTACTGTGCTGTACTATTCTATGTTCTATGGACCCCATGACACAGACTGCAGGAACTCAACCTGTTCTATCATAACAGGGGGGCGCTGGGAACAGATCCAAATGTAAGACACAGACACTGATGTACTAGAAACTGGACTAGACTGGAGTTAGGCACAGGACAGACTAGGAGCTGGACAGGAACACAGACCTGGACTAGGAAAGCAGGACCAGAACAAGGAACTGGGAACTAGGAGCCTGGGCTTGGACTTCGGGCCAGAGACTGGACAAGGACCCGGAACCTGGGTCATGACTCGGGCTCGGACCCCGAAACTAGGCTCAGACATGACATGGCTACAGGACTGGAGATGGATTGGGTTCTTCAGGGCTTGGCTGCCAGACTAGACATGGAACTATTGCACAGGACGAGGCACATGGACAGGACAAGAACCCAAAGACTTGACTGAATCTTGGTCCTCAGAGAGACAGGAATACAGAACACTGAGCCAGGACCCCTACTAGGGAGCTGGACTTGGGGCCAGGACTCACCGAGAGAACACAGAGACACAGTTCCCAGCAAACAGCCAGACCTACCTAGCAAAGGCATGGCCACAGAGACAGTTCCAAACAACGATAGACAGTCCCTTATCTGGGCACAGCAAGGCTCCAGTTTTACTCCAGAAATAGAACTTGATAGCAGAGCTTCAGGAGGAAGGTGATGGGAACAGTCCAGCCAATGAATCTCTCTCTCCCCCTCCCCCCTCCCTCTCTTCCTCCCTCCCTCTCTCCCTCCCTCTCTCCCCCTCCCCCCTCCCTCTCTTCCTCCCTCTCTCCCCCTCTCCCTCCCCCTCTCCCCCTCTCCCTCTCCCCCTCTCCCTCCCCCTCTCTCCCTCTCCCTCTCCCTCTCCCCCTCCTCCTCCTCCCCTCCCCTCCCCTCTCTCCCCCACCCCCTTGATGTATGGCAGTTGGCACCCAGCTTAATGGTGCATTACCGCCACAGCCAATGAAGCTCAACCCAGAAGCTATTTATGCAAAATGAGCCCAAAATGAGAATCAGGTGCCTCAATTACAGAACCCAACAGAACGTAGGAAAACCTGGAATAGGGGACTATGGACCAGACTGTGAACCAGAATGCGGATTTCACGGACCGGACCATGCCAGGAACACAAACTCCAGAAGCTCAACCTCGGCCCCCAGTGAGGCCCAGCCTTGCCCTGGACGAGAGAGGCTCTCACCCCCCAGTGAGGCCCAGCCTTGCCCTGGACGAGAGAGGCTCTCACCCCCCCAGTGAGGCCCAGCCTTGCTCTGGACGAGAGAGGTTCTCGGCCCCCAGTGAGGCCCAGCCTTGCCCTGGATGAGAGAGACTCTCACCCCCCAGTGAGGCCCAGCCTTGCCCTGGACGAGAGAGGCTCTCGGCCCCCAGTGAGGCCCAGCCTTGCCCCCCCAGTGAGGCCCAGCCTTGCCCTGGACGACAGAGGCTCTCGGCCCCCTGTGAGGCCCGGCCTTGCCCTGGACGAGAGAGACTCTCGGCCCCCAGTGAGGCCCAGCCTTGCCCTGGACGAGAGAGGCTCTCACCCCCCAGTGAGGCCCAGCCTTGCCCTGGACGAGAGAGGCTCTCACCCCCCAGTGAGGCCCAGCCTTGCCCTGGACGAGAGAGGCTCTCACCCCCCAGTGAGGCCCAGCCTTGCCCTGGACGAGAGAGGCTCTCACCCCCCAGTGAGGCCCAGCCTTGCCCTGGACGAGAGAGGCTCTCACCCCCCAGTGAGGCCCAGTCTTGCCCTGGACGAGAGAGGCTCTCACCCCCCAGTGAGGCCCAGTCTTGCCCTGGATGAGAGAGGTTCTCACCCCCCAGTGAGGCCCAGCCTTGCCCTGGACGAGAGAGACACTCACCCCCCAGTGAGGCCTAGCCTTGCCCTGGACGAGAGAGACTCTCACCCCCCAGTGAGGCCCAGCCTTGCCCTGGACGAGAGAGGCTCTCGGCCCCCAGTGAGGCCCAGCCTTGCCCTGGACGAGAGAGGCTCTCACCCCCCAGTGAGGCCCAGCCTTGCCCTGGACGAGAGAGGCTCTCAGCCCCCAGTGAGGCCTAGCCTTGCCCTGGACGAGAGAGGCTCTCGGCCCCCAGTGAGGCCCAGCCTTGCCCTGGACGAGAGAGGCTCTCGGCCCCCAGTGAGGCCCAGCCTTGCCCTGGACGAGAGAGACTCTCGGCCCCCAGTGAGGCCCAGCCTTGCCCTGGACGAGAGAGGCTCTCACCCCCCAGTGAGGCCCAGCCTTGCCCTGGACGAGAGAGGCTCTCACCCCCCAGTGAGGCCCAGCCTTGCCCTGGACGAGAGAGGCTCTCACCCCCCAGTGAGGCCCAGCCTTGCCCAGGACGAGAGAGGCTCTCACCCCCCCAGTGAGGCACAGCCTTGCCCTGGACGAGAGAGGCTCTCGGCCCCCAGTGAGGCCCAGCCTTGCCCTGGACGAGAGAGGCTCTCGGCCCCCAGTGAGGCCCAGCCTTGCCCTGGACGAGAGAGGCTCTCAGTGTCTCTTCTGGGACTGTGAACTGCACACAGCTTCGTCACCCTGACCTGACCTCACAGCTGAGAGGAACGAGAAGCAGAGTCAGATTTAACATGGAGAAAAGTGTAAACTTGGCGGCAGCCATACATGATGACATTCGGAGGAAAACAGTGAATTACTGCAAGTAATATATATACACAACGTTAAAGTTAAATTAGCAGTGAAAAAGACAAGAATTAAAAAATTAGCGGGATAGTGTTTGCAGGTTCAATGTCCATTCAGGAATTGATGGTAGGGGGGAAAGAAGCTGTTCCTGAATCGCTGAGTGTGTGTCTTCAGGCTCCTGTACCTCCTCCCTGATGGCAGAGGGGAAGAAGCTGTTCCTGAATCATTGAGTGTGTGTCTTCAGGCTCCTGTACCTCCTCCCTGATGGCAGAGGGGAAGAAGCTGTTCCTGAATCGCTGAGTGTGTGTCTTCAGGCTCCTGTACCTCCTCCCTGATGGCAGAGGGGAAGAAGCTGTTCCTAAACCGTTGAGTGTGTGTCTTCAGGCTCCTGTACCTCCTCCTTGATGGCAGAGAGGAAGAAGCTGTTCCTGAATCATTGAGTGTGTGTCTTCAGGCTCCTGTACCCCCTCCCTGATGGCAGAGGGGAAGAAGCTGTTCCTGAGTCGTTGAGTGTGTGTCTTCAGGCTCCTGTACCTCCTCCCTGATGGCAGAGAGGAAGAAGCTGTTCCTGAATCGTTGAGTGTGTGTCTTCAGGCTCCTGTGTTTCCTCCCTGATGGCAGAGGGGAAGAAGCTGTTCCTGAACCGCTGAGTGTGTCTTCAGGCTCCTGTACCTCCTCCCTGATGGCAGAGGGGAAGAAGCTGTTCCTGAATCACCGAGTGTGTCTTCAGGTTCCTGTACCCACTCCCTGATGGCAGACGGGGAGAAGCTGTTCCTGAATCGTTGAGTGTGTGTCTTCAGGCTCCTGTACCTCCTCCCTGATGGCAGAGGGGAAGAAGCTGTTCCTGAATCGCTGAGTGTGTGTCTTCAGGCTCCTGTACCTCCTCCCTGATGGCAGAGGGGAAGAAGCTGTTCCTGAATCATTGAGTGTGTGTCTTCAGGCTCCTGTACCTCCTCCCTGATGGCAGAGGGGAAGAAGCTGTTCCTAAACCGTTGAGTGTGTGTCTTCAGGCTCCTGTACCTCCTCCTTGATGGCAGAGAGGAAGAAGCTGTTCCTGAATCATTGAGTGTGTGTCTTCAGGCTCCTGTACCCCCTCCCTGATGGCAGAGGGGAAGAAGCTGTTCCTGAGTCGTTGAGTGTGTGTCTTCAGGCTCCTGTACCTCCTCCCTGATGGCAGAGAGGAAGAAGCTGTTCCTGAATCGTTGAGTGTGTGTCTTCAGGCTCCTGTGTTTCCTCCCTGATGGCAGAGGGGAAGAAGCTGTTCCTGAACCGCTGAGTGTGTGTCTTCAGGCTCCTGTACCTCCTCCCTGATGGCAGAGGGGAAGAAGCTGTTCCTGAATCACCGAGTGTGTCTTCAGGTTCCTGTACCCACTCCCTGATGGCAGACGGGGAGAAGCTGTTCCTGAATCGTTGAGTGTGTGTCTTCAGGCTCCTGTACCTCCTCCCTGATGGCAGAGGGGAAGAAGCTGTTCCTGAATCGTTGAATGTGTGTCTTCAGGCTCCTGTGTTTCCTCCCTGATGGCAGAGGGGAAGAAGCTGTTCCTGAATCACCGAGTGTGTCTTCAGGTTCCTGTACCTCCTCCCTGATGGCAGAGGGGGAGAAGCTGTTCCTGAATCGTTGAGTGTGTGTCTTCAGGCTCCTGTACCTCCTCCCTGATGGCAGAGGGGAAGAAGCTGTTCCTGAATCGTTGAGTGTGCGTCTTCAGGCTCCTGTACCCCCTCCCTGATGGCAGAGGGGAAGAAGCTGTTCCTGAATCGTTGAGTGTGTGTCTTCAGGCTCCTGTACCTCCTCCCTGATGGCAGAGGGGAAGAAGCTGTTCCTGAATCGTTGAGTGTGTGTCTTCAGGCTCCTGTACCTCCTCCCCGATGGCGGAGGGGAAGAAGCTGTTCCTGAATCGTTGAGTGTGTGTCTTCAGGCTCCTGTACCTCCTCCCTGATGGCAGAGGGGAAGAAGCTGTTCCTGAATCGTTGAGTGTGTGTCTTCAGGCTCCTGTGTTTCCTCCCTGATGGCAGAGGGGAAGAAGCTGTTCCTGAATCACCGAGTGTGTCTTCAGGTTCCTGTACCCACTCCCTGATGGCAGACGGGGAGAAGCTGTTCCTGAATCGTTGAGTGTGTGTCTTCAGGCTCCTGTACCTCCTCCCTGATGGCAGAGGGGAAGAAGCTGTTCCTGAATCGTTGAGTATGTGTCTTCAGGCTCCTGTACCTCCTCCCCGATGGCGGAGGGGAAGAAGCTGTTCCTGAATCGTTGAGTGTGTGTCTTCAGGCTCCTGTACCTCCTCCCTGATGGCAGAGGGGAAGAAGCTGTTCCTGAATCGTTGAGTGTGTGTCTTCTGGCTCCTGT